>NW_028300504.1:107957-128448 GCF_049724085.1 Artemia sp. Qi Xiang Cuo
TTTCCATCTTTCCATCTTTTTTAAATCCAAGTAATAGATTGGATTTAAAAAAGAAACAGAGTTTCTTTTTTAAACTTTAACTTCAGTATATAAAAAATTTCTTCTGACCGGAAATCGAACCCGTATCTCCAACCTGACAGTGAGGAACAGCGACCAATGTACCACAGAGACGCTTACGGACATTATTTTAGCCTCCATTATCTATTTTTGACGCAAGTAAATCCCCACAAAACTTGATATTTGGTTTTTGGAAAATAGGGAAGGAAGGATCGGATTGAGCTGAAATTTTGAGGATAAGCTCCCAGGCCCAAAGTCTAAAGCTCTTTTTTGATCTTGGGCGTTTGGACTCTGGAAGCCGAGGAGCTAAAGTATCAAATCTTTGATCCTGGAAGCTAGATCCGGTTTCATAAAAGATTTATATTTACCTTTAAATCTGGCGCTCAAGTTAAAAATAAAATTATACTGACAGTAAATTGGTTCTTTTAATATTTATTTGGCTTAAAAAATAAGCAAGAAGTATTTATCACTTAATAAAAACAATGTATAAGGCATCATAAGCCCAAACATGGCCAACGCCTACAATCACATAATATAAGCATTTTTATTTATCAGGACCCAAAACTGCAAGATATATTTGAAATATTTCTGAAGGCCCGGAAAGAACCCAAAGTTGATGTCTCCTGT
This sequence comes from Artemia sp. Qi Xiang Cuo, assembly GCF_049724085.1. NCBI lineage: Eukaryota > Metazoa > Arthropoda > Branchiopoda > Anostraca > Artemiidae > Artemia > Artemia sp. Qi Xiang Cuo. The sequence goes on from NW_028300504.1 coordinate 108,642, forward strand.
AACTTGATATGTCTCTGCGAAATGGGTTTGCCGATAGTAGCCAAAAATCATATCTATAGTTAGCAAATCACAGATGGTGCAGGTATACACAAAAGAATTCTACTGAGGGGGAGCCGGATTTCCCGCCATTATTTCGTAACAATCAGAAATCAAATAAAAAAACGTTTTTTTTCAGCTAAAAGTAAGGAGGAACATCAAAACTTAAAACGAACAGAAATTATTACGTATATGAGGAGGGGGGGGGTAGCACCTTTCTTAATACTTTACTTTTTGCGATGAGGTTTGACTTTTTGTCCCAGTTCTTTGAAAAAACTCATAAAACACAAGGGCCGTTTAGTTTGAATAATAACCTTTTTGAAATATTCTAGCAAACCAAAAGTTTAGTACCAAGGAAGAGGTATTGTGACAAGAGTCTCTCCCTTAAAGAAGCAAAACCAAATATAAATTCTTAAAAGCATATATTAAGTTATATTACCTATAGTACTCTAAATTTTTCTTTTTACTTTAAATAGTAATTTTTACTGGAGGCATCTAAAAACAAGCACAAAGAAATTGCGATCTCACAAAATCCCATGCGATCTGTTGTTTATGTAATTATATTTCTTTGAGACCCAACACTGAATGAAATATTTTTTGAACATTTGTAACACCTAAAATTTATCTTTCCTGTAACTTGATACGTCTCTGTGAAATGCTTTTGCTGACAGAAGTAAAATCTTCCCTCCTGTAACTTGATATGATCTATCTTTTTTTGGGCTGATGGGTGCTGGGGAACTGGTTTTGTTAGATAAAAAAGTCTCTTGCCGAAACAATGCACATGCTGACAAAAATTGCATATATCTTTGTGACTAGTCGAATTCTTCTGTGTATAACCGCACCATCTGTAATTTGCTAACTTTAGATATGATACTTGGCTTCTGTCGACAAACACATTTCGCAGAGACATATCAAGTTACAGGAGAGATCAACTTTGGGGTCTTTCTTGGCGTTCAGAAATACTTCAAATATTTCATTCATTTTTCGGTTCTGATAAATCAAAAATCCTTGTATTACATACATACGGGCGTTGGCCATGCTTGGGCTTATGATACACTATACAGCACTTTAATCAAGTAAAAAATAATTCATACTGATATTGTCAGCCAAATAGATATTCAAATAATCAATTTATTGTCACTATAATTTTATTTTTAACTTGGGTGTCAGATTCAAGGGTAAATAAACACCAGATCGCATGGGATTTTGCGAGTTTGCAAGTTCTTTGCGCTTTTTCTTCTTTGCCTCCAGTAAAAATCGCTATTTAAAGAAGAAAGAAGAATTTGCTGAAAGAAGAATATATATATATATATATATATATATATATATATATATATATATATATATATATATATATATATATATATATATATATATATATATATATATATATATATATATATATATATATATATATATATATATATATATATATATATATATATATATATATATATATATATATATATATATATATATATATATATATATATATATATATATATATATCAGGTGCATCACGTATAACGGGAGGGGAAATTGGAGTCATCGAAATTGGAGCCAATCGGCATTGGAGTGATCTTAATAAAACCAAACTCTAAAAAGCTTGTATCCACTATTTGAATCAAACACTAGGAATAAGTGATAGCTTCTGACTTTTGGTTTAAACTAGGAATACCCTCAGGGGAACTCAACCGCTGCGAGCTTTGCAGGCCGTGGGACGGTCTGCAAGTACGTTTTTATAAATTCAGTTCAAGAATATTGTCATTTTGTTTTATTGCTTATTTGGGAAATTAGAGACTTTTGGGACATTAAAGACTCTTAAGAGGCTGGAAGTAACGCTTGAACGCATCGCAGTTCAGGTATTGGTAGCTTTGTTTCGATTGTCGAGAAAACAAAGCCACCAATACACAAAATGCAAAATAAAGCGATAAATATTAGAATCATAAATTGGGATATTGTTTGATCGAAGATGCCGTCAGAAGCATCGTGCTAGATTGGGCTTTTAAGGTCGACCGGAAAAGTGTCACGTATAAGAGGTCCCTAGATCCACACCCATCACGGTAGTGGACAATGGGATTTGGATTGGTTCCATCACTTGCTGATACTCGAAAAGGTTGCAATCTTTACTAAGTGCTGCAGTCTTCCATGAACGCAATAAGTAAATCAAAAAAACAATTTCGATAATGGAAGATTCCAGTACTTAGAAACGCGTGAACGCATCGTTTGTCGAGGAAACAAAGCCTCCAACACCTAAAATGCAAAATAAAGCGATAAATATTACAATTCCCAAAATTTTTCAAATACAAACTACTTTTGGGAAATTAAAGCCTCTTAAAAGGCTTTTTCTTAGGGACCATCTTAGGAACTTTTGTCATTTTAGGGACCTAGGGACCTTCGTATAACCCCTGCATAATAGCTTATTCTATTTGTGGAATATATTTTCTTTCATTGGTGGTGTTTTATTTACATTATAAATTGGGATTCGTTGCTTAGCTGTCGCGTGAACAAGTGCTTATAAAAATGTCAAGTTTTCATCATTCAATTCAGTAAGTTTCTTACCATTTGTCTACCGAAGATTTTGAGTCAGAGAAACGAGAGAAACGAGTCTGGTCTATTTTATTGACCATTAAATAGGAGGAGAAAGAAGTATATATTATATATATTTATATAAATAAATATATAATATATATTCGTTCGTAGGCTTCTTTAGGTCGTAAGCTTCTTTGAATAATTATTTCCGTGTGATTTTCACAAGCACGTCGGATTGTATGCTTTACTAGTACCAAAAGGCAACCTCCCCTATAGCTTCTAAGGCTATTTCGTAACTGTCTTTATGTCTTTAGTCCACCTCGCAACTAATAATAATATTCAAATTCTTTTCTTTGAATATAAAAAATGAAAAAATAATACTTCTTTCTCCTCCTATTTAATGGTAAATAAAACAGACCAGACTCGTTTCCCTGACTCAAAATCTTCGGTAGACAAATGGTAAAAAACTTACTGAATTGAATGATGAAAACTTGACATTTTTATAAGCACTTGTTCACGCGACAGCTAAGCAACGAATCCCAATTTATAATGTGAATAAAACACAACCAATGAAAGAAAATATAGTCCACAAATAGAATAAGCTATTATGCAGGGGTCATACGAAGGTCCCTAAGTCCCTAAAATCACAAAAGTCCCTAAAATTGTCCCTAAGAAAAAGCCTCTTAAGAGTCTTTAATTTCCCAAAAGAGTTTGTATTTGAAAAATTTTGGGAATTGTAATATTTATTGCTTTATTTTGCATTTTAGGTGTTGGAGGCTTTGTTTCTTCGACAAACGATGCGTTCACGCGTTTCTAAGTACTGCAGTCTTCCAAGATCGCAATTGTTTGTGATTTCCTCATTGCGATCATGGAAGACTGCAGCACTTAGTAACGATTGCAACCATTGCGATTCTCAGCAAGTGATGGAACCAATCCAAATCCCATTGTACACTACCGTGATGGGATTGGATCAGGGGACATCATATACCTGACACTTTTACGGTCGACCGTAAAAGCCCATTCTAGCACGATGCTTCTGACGGCATCTTCGATCAAACAATATCCCAATTTAAGATTCTAATATTTATCGCTTTATTTTGCATTTTGGGTGGTGGTGGCTTTGTTTTCTCGACAAACGAAACAAACCCGCCAATACCTGAAATGCGATGCGTTCACGCGTTATTTCCAGCCTCTTAAGAGTCTTTAATTTCCCAAAAGTCTCTAATTTCCCAAATAAGCAATAAAACAAAATGACCATATTCTTGAACTGAATTTATAAAAACATACTTGCAGACCGTCCCACGGCCTGCAAAGCTCGCAGCGGTTGAGCTCCCCCTGAGGGTATTCCTAGTTTAAACCAAAAGTCAGAAGTTATCACTTATTCCGAGTGTTTGATTCAAATAGTGGATACAAGTTTTTTAGAGTTTGATTTTATTAAGATCACTCCAATGCCGATTGGATCCAATTTCGATGACTCCAATTTCCCCTCCCATTATACGTGATGCACCTGCCTACAGTTCATAAGAAAAGATAAAAAGCTTGTGCAATAGCTCACGCGAAATTAGTAGAAAGTTAGTGAAAACCATTTGAATATAGTTGTTGAAAATAGTTGTTGAAAAATGTCCTTAGAAGCAATAAGGGGAAAAAGAAGCAATATAATGTTTCTTATAATTACACTACTACTACTCATAACAGTTTTTTCTATTAGATTATCCTAAAGAATATTAATATAGTTATATATTACCAAGCAAAAATAGCTGAAAAAGACTCTTTAATTGGAAAACTAACAGATATTTTAAGCTTGTCTCGCCCTATAATTATTGTTAAAGACTAAAAACTTGTCAAATAACTCACCCGAAATTTGTCGTATAACAAGTTCACAAGCGAGTTACTCATTTCTTATTATTTTTTTCAATCCATCTGAAAAATGGGGATAGCAAATGGGAAAGCAAATTTCAATGAAGCAGTAGGAGGGGGGCTTGATGTTGGAAGTAGTTAAGCTTAGAAAATGGTGTATTCGCGGAATTTATTCCTACATGACCTACGTGGTTTTTAAAATGAAAATATTGGCATTTGGTTCAATCTGCTTGGAAAGAGATGTAATAACCTTCGCAAGCCAATAAAAAGAATAAATCAATAACTTCTATGAAATAAATTCTAAAAACTTATAAACATAAATAAAAAAAAATGAAAAAATATTGAATAAATTGATAATTTAATAATATTTGGACAAATAATTAAAATAAATCAAATAAATTAATATCTAATAAATTTAAATAACAACCAATTTTAATAAGTTATAAACAGATAATAAACGTAAATTAAATGAACAATCAGACTAATTAAAGCCCACGACGGTGAATCGTCGAGACTTCAAGGAGAATTCTGTTTTTCAAAGATGACGGTTAAAAGAGGCGGTCGAACCTCATGTACCATTATGAATGAAATTCCAATGACGGTAAATCTTCGAGTCTGCAAGGAGAATGCTCTTTTTCAAAGATGCCGGTTGAAAGTTCCGGTCGAACCTCATGTAACCTTATGAATGAATTTCCAATGACGGTGAATCATCGAGTTTGCAAGGAGAATTCTCGTTTTCAAAGATGCTGGTTGATGTGACAAAGACAGCTACGAAACGGACTTAGAAGCTATGGGGGAGGTTGCGCTTTGGCACTAGTCAAGCTTTCAAGTCGACGTGCTTGTGAATATCACACGGAAATAATTGTTCAAAGAAGCTCACGAACTGAAGAAGCCTACGAACAAATATTGCATTCTTGACTCATAATAAATTTCATTACGGAATGTAATAATAATAATAAATTTATTATAAGCCAAAAAAAATAGGCCATACAACAGAGTATTTTTTTTAATTACACTCCACAAGAAAAATAACATAAAATCTAACTTCTCCCCCCCCCCAAAAAAAAAAATAAATAAATAAATAAAATAATTAAACAAATAAAACAAAATGAAATAAATAAATCAATAACTAAAAGAAAACAATAATTCCAAATTAATAATAATCAAGTTTCACTTATTACTGTCAACGCTTCAGTTAAATATTTACATAACTGCAGGCTTGTCATTTCTATGGTCGTCTTCAGGAAACTCGGAAACTCCCATCTGCCACTCATAAAATACTTTCCCCTTAACAGAGAATGTTATTGGCACTCGGCGAGAATAGGGGCCACACCTTCAATACCTATATTGCATCTGGGGCACGAGTAATCCGCATCGACAAAGTATGCAAGGCAGCTTAGAGATAGGGGAGGGGGGGGGGTCTTTTGCAGTAGCATTGAATTGAGAGAACAGTAAAAAAAATATTAAAAAAGTATTTACAGATAATAGTTAGATAATATGGTCGTGGCCAGGGGTACAATTTCAGAAAAGTCCTGGGGGGAACTTCAAAAAGTTTTCCCACGTCATTGCGGAAAATTACACTGATTCCCTACAAAAAAAAAATTAATTTTCTATTATATTTAAAACTTAGATACAGTGGCAGATCTAAGATTTCCGGGTGGATTGACGCTCCGTTGACAAGTAAAATTAAGCTCTTGTCTCGAATAATTCTAGGTGTCGCCAAGACCAGGGGCATTGCTAACAAATTTTTTTTAGAGAGAGGGGGTGACGAAACTGTGCCGACAAAAATTGACAGGGCACATCCGAAATTCTCAAAAAAAAGAAAAGAAAAAAGACATTGATCATTTAACGTGTTTCTTTAATAATTACAAGCAAATAGTTTGAAAGCAAATATAGCTGCTATGAAATGGCGAAAACTTTAATAAAATATCTGTAATAGTTTGCCTGAGCATTTTTTAATTCTGAGCATTTTTCGATTCTGAGCATTTTTGTTTCACCTCCAAATTTGACCCCCCTTCCCTTCCCTGGAAAAATAGAGAACGGAGGGACATCTGAACCTTTCCCGTAAGGAAGATTCTCGTTATTCTCGATTTTGATTATTTTTGTTGGCCTTCAAATATTGACCCCCCCCCCTCCCCTTCCCGCCAAAATGGGGGAAGGGGGGCTGATGAGCCGCCCCCGAGAAGTGGAGCCCTCGTTTTTTTTGTTTCTGAGCATTTTCGTTTTTCACACCCCAAATGACCCCCCCTCCCCTGCCCTCAAAAATGGTGGACGGTAGGGCCTCAGAACCTGCGCCGTGATGCACAGCCCGCTTGTTTTTCTATTCTTAGCATTTTGTTTTACCGATACAACTTACCCCCTCCCCTACCCTCAGAAATGGGGGAAGGACGGGCCTCTGAGCCTTCCCCTTGAGGCAGAACCCATTTATTTTCGATTCTGAGTATTTTTGGTTTTCCCTCCAAAATTGAACCACCCCCTCCTAAAATTGACCCCCCACCTCCCCTGTCCTCAGAAATGGGGGAAGGAGGGGCCACTGAGCCTTCCCCTTGAGGCAGATCACGCTTTATTTTCGATTCTGAGCATTTTTGGTTATCCCTCCAAAATTACCCCCCCCTCAGAAATGGGGGAAGGAGGGGTCTCCGAGCCTTCCCCCTGAAGCAGACCACATTTATTTTCGATTGTTCGATTTATTTTTATTGTCAGTATAATTTTATATTTAACTTGGGCGACAGATTCAAAGGTAAATATAATCCTTTGCTGAAACTACATCTAGCATCCAGGATCAAAGTTATGAAACTTTAGACTCGCAGCTTCCAGAGTCCAAGCGTTCAGGATCAAAAAAGAGCTTTAGACTCAAAAACTGATTGAACCATCTTTTATAAACGAAAAAAAACAAGCCTAACCACAATAATTCTTACTTATATTTTCGGCCAAATAAGTATTCAAATAATCAATTTATTGTCAGTATAATTTTATTTTTAACTTGGGCGTCATATTCAAAGGTAAATATTAGCCTTTGTTGAAACCAGATCTAGCTTCCAGGATCAAAGCAACATTTACTTTAGCGCCTAAGAACCCATAGCAGCCACAGCTCCAAACTTGGAAGATAAAATGCAAGCACACATAGGCAACAAATCATAAAAGAAAATTTTAAGTTATTTTACCTTTTGTACTACAAATTCTTCTTTCTTCTTTAAATAGCGATTTTTACTGGAGGCAAAGAAGAAAAATCGCAAATAACTTGAAAAATCGCAAAATCCCATGTTATCTGGGGTTTATTTACCCTTGAAGCTGGCAACCAAGTTAAAAATAAAATTATGGCGACAATAAATTGATTATTTGAATATCTATTTGGTTGAAAACATCAGTATGAATTATTTTTCAATTGATAAAAACACTGTATAGGGCATCATAAGCCCAAACAAGGACAACGCCCGCATGCATGTAATACAAGCATTTTTAATTTATCAGAACCCAAAAATGAATGACATATTTGAAATATTTCTGAACGCCAAGAAAGACCCCAAAGTTGATCTCTCCTGTAACTTGATATGTCTCTGCGAAATGTGTTTGCCGACAGAAGCCAAGTATCATATCTAAAGTTAGCAAATTACAGATGGTGCGGGTATACACAAAAGAATTCGACTAGTCACAAAGATATATGCAATTTTAGTCAGCATGTGCATTGTGTCGGCAAGAGACTTTTTTATCTAACAAAACCAGTTCCCCAGCACCCATCAGCCCAGACAAAGATAGATCATATCAAATTACAGGAGGGGAGATTTTACTTCTGTCAGCAAACAGCATTTCAAAGAGACGTATCAAGTTAGAGGAAAGATCAATTTTAGGTATTACAAATATTAAAAATATTTCATTCAGTGTTGGGTCTCATAGACATATTATTAAATAAACACCAGATCGCATGGGATTTTGCGAGTTCGCGAGTTCCTTGCGCCTTTTCTTCTTTGCCTCCAGTAAAAATCGCTATTTAAAGAAGAAAGAAGAATTTGCTGTACCAAAGGTAAAATAACTTAATATTTGGTTTTATGAATTTATACTTGGGTGTGCTGTATGAGGGGGTTGCTCTTGTCTCAATACCTCTTTCTTTGCGCCAAATTTTTGCTTTTTAAGAATATTTTAAAAGGGTTATTATTCTAACTAAACGGCCCTTGTGTTTTATGAGTAGTTTCAGAGAACTGAGGCAAGAAGGCAAACTTCATCGCAAAAAGTAATGTATTAACAAAGGTGCTACCCCCCTCTCTCATATACGGAATTATTTCTGTTCGTTTTAAGTTTTTATGTTCCTCCTTACCTTCAGCTTAAAAAAAATGTTTTTTTTTATTCTATTTCTGACTGTTACGAAATAATGACGGGAAATCCAGCTCCCCCTCAGTACAATTCTTTTGTATAAACCTGCACCATCTGTGATTTGCTAACTATAGATATGATCTTTGGCTACTATCGGCAAACCCATTTCGCAGAGACATATCAAGTTACAAGAGAGATCAACTTTGGTTTCTTTCTGGGTGTTCACAAATATTTCAAATATTTCATTCAGTTTTGTGTTCTGATAAATTAAAATGCTTGTATTATATGCATGCGGGCGTTGGCCTTGCTTGGGCTTATGATGCCCTATACAGTGCTTTTATTAAGTGATAAATAATTCATACTTATATTTTCAGCCAAATAAGTATTCAAATAATCAATTTATTGTCAGTATAATTTTATTTTTAACTTGGGCGCCAGATTCAAAGGTAAATATAAACCTTTGCTGAAACCGGATCTAGCTTCCAGGATTAAAGATTTGATACTTTACCTCCTCAGCTTCCAGAGTCCAAGCGCCCAGGATCAAAAAAGAACTTTAGACTTTGAGCATGTGAGCTTATCCTCAAAATTTTAGCTCAATCTGATCATTCCTTTCCTACTTTCCAAAAACCAAATATCAAGTTTTGTGGGTATTTACTTGCGTCCAAAATAGATAATGGAGGCTAAAATAATGTTCTTAACCGTTTCTTTGGTACAATAGTTGGTGTTTCTCACTGTCAAGTTGGAGATATGGGTTCGATTTCCTGTCAAGAGGAAAATACTTATATACTGAATTTAAAGTTTAAAAAAGAAAGTCAGTTTCTTTTTTAAATCCAATCCATTACTTGGATTTAAAAAAGATGGAGAAAAAATGTTTTTTATTTGATTTCTGATTGTTACGAAATATTGGCGAGAAATCCGGCTCCCCCTCCATGGAAAGTTCTTCTCATGTAAAATAGTCCCCCACTCCAGCCAGGAATAGTCTTGTGGTCAGCTTTACATGAATTTTTTTTGGATCACACTTTCATACGAAAGAATATCTTCTTGTTTTTAAATAACGCATAAACTCTCCGAATATTTGTACACTTTTTCTTACACGAACCCCTTTCCAATCATCAATTTGATGCCGGAAACACTTTTCCCGTTATACTTTCTCCCATGGAACCCCCCCCCCCCCAAAGGAAAGATACTCTAGACAAATCCAACCTGGTGACAATTTCCCTTAAAATCTCTCCATGTAAATTAATATCAGAAAGAAGCATCTTATAAAAATAACATACCATTGTAAAGGCAAATTGAGCTTGTCGCCATATATTTTTTTTCAACATGGAATAACAATTTTCGAAATTTCAAATAAATTAAATGTCAAAATTAACACGTGGACTGGAGGCGCAGAATAAAAAGGGAAGGGAACTCGCGAGCTCGCAAAATCTCTTGCGATTTGCTATCCATTTAGTTAGGTGTCTACATAACCCAACACTAAATGATATATTTTGAACGTTCGAGTCACCCAAAGTTAATCTTTCTTGTAACTTGGATCATCTCGATAAAACACAGTTGCTAACAGAAATCAATGTTCCCCTCTTGTAACTTGATATTATATCTCTTTATTTTGTTAATTTGTCGTTAGTAAATTGGTTTTTTTGAATAAAAAAGACACGAAGTCTTTCAACAGTGGCTGTTATATTTTATGGCAAATTCCTGGGACATTGTTGTTCAATTAATTAAAATATTGTATATTGCATAATAATCACAAACGGAGCTAAGCGAGGCCAAAGCCCACATGCATTAATAAAAGCATATTGATTTGTCAGCAGCCAGCACTGAATGACATATCTTGAATATTTATAAAATGCTACTTGCCTTTTTGCGAAATAAGTTTGCCGACAGAAAACAAGTCCCCCCTCCTGTAATTGATAATGATCTCTCTTTGACATATTCACATTTACGACACAATGCACTTGCTGACGTAAATTAAATATATCTTTGTGAGCAGCAGAATTATTGTGTGTACGCCCGAAACATCTGGGATTTACTACCTTTAGATATTACACTTTTTTCAATCCCTATTTAAAGAAGAAATAGACTATAAATTTGCTTTACTAAAGCTTATGCTAGTACTTATTTTTCAAGTTGGGAGCTGTGGGTTCTGGGCGCTAATGTATTAATGAATGTGGGTTCTTTGGGCACTAGCGGCCTGGGCTTTAAAGTGTTGTTGGTCCTGTTGTTGGGGTTATTTTAATTATTTATTCTATTAAGATTTGTAATTCATTTCCTCATAAAAAATTGACAACACGGAGGAAAGAAACAAACATTTTTATTGAATTTGGGCATTTGAGGCTTAAGTTCTCAATCGATAGATTGTTTTAGGTTTTTTATTAAGTTTTGTCTATGTGTTGTAATGTAGTTATTTGTATCAATTAGGTCTGTTATAGCCTACTCTGAATTAAAACTTTAGCCTAGGCCTACTGGCATTATACTAGGCCTAGCCTAATTTAGCTTACAGGCTACTTTTTTAGACTGACCAAGGATCTACATATGTTGAATATCTCAGTTTATTAGTTTATCTTTCGGTAAAATATCTTCCAAATCATATTGTTGAGTTAGGACTAAAGTGAATACACCATTCAATGCCTTTTTTATGCTGACTATAAATATAATAAGGATTTCTATTAGAAATGAATTTCAGCTCCCTCTAGATCTGCTACATCTAACCCTGACTTGGTATATACAGGGGGGGGCGGAAATTAATTTCTAATAGAAATGCTTATTAGGATGTATTTTTAATAAGCATAAAAAAGGAGTCAACTGGTGTAGGCCTAGGCCCTATTCACTTTAGTCCTAACTCAAAAATAAGATTTGGTAGATATTTACCGCCTTCTTATTAACAATCCAATAAATATGCATAAAAAAGACTGCATCAAAATCTCAAAGTTGCTATTGAAAACATGCTTCTGCTTAATGGCATGGTGTTGCTCACGCCATGACAAAGATTTAAACTTGGGATACCAATGGATGGCTAATTTGACAGTGTATGTATATATAAATCTTTAAATTAGCTAATTTGCCAACCAGTAGGGTAAGACACCCAGTAGTCGGCCACCTGCCTATTCTTGGACAGAATCTTTTATACTATTTTAATAACTAATTTACAATGAGATGTTTGTATGTCCAAGTTTAGGCAGAATTGTCACTTGTTAGTAAATTCAAAAATAGGAGGCGCTGTACAAGTGAAACTATTTGAATTAGTAACCTACTAATAGAATACTACTATTTTAGTTATTCTACTTTTTATACTTTCTACTATTTTAGTTATTCTACTTTTTATTCTACTTTTAATACTACTATTTTAGTTATTCTACTAGTTTAGTTATTCTACTAAACTAGTAGAATAACTACTGTCAGAAATTCTTCAGAAATTTTTTGATACAAAAATTAAGTTTCTAGGTGGTATAATACAGTAATTAGAGTAGTTTAAATGTCAAAAAGTTTTCAAAGTGATTAAAGTGTCCAACTACTGGGTGTCTTACCCTAGGCTATTTTAAGCCTAGGATCTCAGCTGGACATAAGGAAACATTAAGAAAATAATTCTTGATCCATAATATGCTTTACTTGTTTTTCCAGTTTTTCTAAGAAATTCATGAATATCTTACAACCTGTAGCCTATATTCATAGAGTATTTACCACCACACTTTGCAAATATGGAAACAGGAGTGCATCCTCAATCTAAATATAACAGTCACTTGCATCACAAATAAACTTTACTCCCATCTGACCCCTGTGCTGTATCTATTTCAAACTGGAGTTTTTTGGTTTGAAAGGAAAAAAAGGTAACTAAATGTGGTTCAATTTTTAATTTGTTTATTTTCTTACAGAAAGGAAGAAATCTAGGGCTGGTTGTTTTACACACACACACACCCCTTGTGTGCATACATATAGCCCATTTATGTTCATAAAGTATCATATTTTAATCCTAATTTGTTTTATTTCATTATCCTTAATAAAACTTAACTTTTTGCATGATTACCAGATTCTTAATAATCAGCTCCAAATGGCAAGTTTTTGTTCAGAAAGGTTTTTGAACTTTAAGTGACTATGGGGTGTGTTTAGTCCTTAAAGGGCATCAAAAATTGCATCAATTGGTATATTAACTTTTATTCTAGCTAAGTTATGTTGTAAGCTGCAACTTTACAGATTTTTATGCATGACCTACTTGGTATCAGTATAGGCTTCTTATTTACCAAAGTGACGTAGGCAATTGTAAGTTTCTGTAAATTGCTTTGGAAAAGGTTAATTTTTTAATTTACTGAACATTGAGATTGATACAAAATACCCTTATCTTTAGACTCAAAGTTTGATCTTGAATTTAAATAAATGTTCATTTTCTTTGAAGAGGACTTCTACCCCCACCCCCCAAACTGCAGAACAATTCAGTGCATATATAACTAACAATTCAAGGCATTGACTTCATTTAACCATTTGAAAAGTAAATTGTGTTTTAGAAAATTTTAAAGTAGTTTTCAGAATTTTGTTGTGTCTCCTTCTGGTAAGTAAAAATTATATAGGCTACTGTTACCAGTTCTAAGAACTTCTTTGAAACACTTGGTAGGAGTCTTGATTTAGACAACAACTCTTCTGAATAGAAGCCAAAAAAAAAGAGTACCAAGAGATTTATTAATTGGTTCTATTTCTAAGTGTCATAGACTCTTTAATTATAAAAATTTTGTATTTAATTGAATTAAAAAATTTATTTTATTTTCCTTTGTATTAAATCCCCCCCCCTTCTCACCTCAAAAAAAATTAAGTGCCTGTATAACATACAATTCGATCTCTAGGCTTCCCTTAACCATCAGAGGGGTAAAGTATATAATATTTAAATTAGTTTTCGTAATTTGATTGTGATTTCCTTGTTCAGAGTTGGAATGATGTACTGATACCACCTATCAAAACCTAAGCACTTTAAAACTTTTTTAAAGTAGTCTCGACTTTGGCAACAATTTTCCTAAAGCTAAAAAAAATAAAAGCAGTACCGATAGATTTCTTATTTAATTAAATAAGATTCTTGATTCACTGAAACAGATATATTGTTAGAATCAGAATTCCATCTTGAATCCCAACATAATTTTATTTCTGTAGTAAATTTGCTTTATCCACATCCCTCCCTCTACTGGTCAATTATATGTGCTAAACAATGTATATGCACTGAACAGTCCTTATGTTGCTCTTTCCAATCCTTGTGTTGCTCAATTGATTTAACACTATCAAAACCATAGAAAATTCATTACAAGTATACAAATTATGGGTTGTATTTGACTATTGGGAGGGGGGTTAAGTAAAGTTGTAATAGAAATGTATGTATAATTTATGTTGAAAAGTTTACCAGTGGCTCTAGATATTGCCCTAGAACTTAAGGAACCAAGAAAAAGCACAGTTTGTATTTCACAGTTACTCTCCAAGACAAAACATGTTAGTAAAAGCATTTTTTCTTCATAATATTCAGAAAATCACATTTTACTAGCCATTTTACACAATTCAATTTAAACTGCAGTAAATTTAGAGATAATTTCATTGTTGGCATTGAGAAAAGATGAATGCACCACTTAGTGCTTTTTGTATCATATTATTTCCAAACATGATAGTCATTTAGTTTACAAGAGTAATTTTAAAGTCTTATATGGACCCTAAAGCGATGTCTAATGTCAGTAACTCCACTGTAATCACCTAGACACAGTGATTTCCCCAGTGCCATGAAATCTGCTCTAAAAATTGTTTTAACATTGAACACATAGGCCTAATGGATCTAATGATTATAGACTACACAGAAATATTTGATCTAGGGATGTGTGTTAGATCAGTGAGGGGGCTATACATAAACAGGGTAATAACTTATAATATAAAATAAAATAAGGGATACAGTGGCATTACTTGTATCTAAAATGCTATTTGCAGCTGATTTAGGAGTGCAATTATTATTATCCTTAGACTTATAAGTAAAATGTTACTTAGAAAACAAATTTGTGGAATGTTTTATAAAGAGCCAAAAATCCCTTAAAAATGACATCACAACAAAACTTGTGTCACCCTTGTGACTATCTGGTGTTTTGAGTCATTTAAGGGCTTGAAAAGGTATTTGCTTCAGAAGCAATTATTGAATTATGAAAGAGCATATAAAAGCCAATAATTGAATTATGAAAGAGCATAATAAAGAGCATCAATTGGTATATTCCTCTAGCTAACTCTAGCTACTCTCACTCTAGCTAAATTATGTTGTAAGCTGCAATTTTTTATGCATGACCTCCTAGGTATTAGTATAGGCTTCTTATTTTCCAATAGGAAATAGGTTATTATAAATTTCTGTGAATAGCTTTCCAAAAGGTTAATGTTTTAATTAAATGTACATTGAGATAGATAAAAAATACCCTTATATTTATACTCAAAGTTTTATCTTTATTTTATGTACAACATTAATTTTATTAAAAGATTAATTCTACTCTTCTCTCCCCCCCCCTCCTCAGGATAATTGAGTGTATTTATAACTAAAAATTAAAGCTAATGGCTTAATTTAACAATTTTAAATGTAAAGTATGTTTTTTAAAAACTTTTAAATTTGTTTCCAGAATTTGGTAGTGTCTCATTCTGTTAAGTGGAAGCAATGTACTGATACCAAATTACTAACAACTTTTCTGAACTTGCTTCTGAACAGAGGTCAAACAAACAAAATAAAAGGAGTACAAACAGATGTATTGTTTGATGCTATATCCAAATGTCACAGGCCTCTTGAATTTAAAAAATTTGATCTTGAATTTAAATAAACCATTCATTTGCATTGCAGATGATTTTTTCTTGCCCCTTCTTCTCAATTCAGGAAAATTCAGTGCATATATAACAATCAATTCAATCTATAGGCTTCAATTAACCATAAGGGGGGTAAAGTATAGCTATA
Organism: Artemia sp. Qi Xiang Cuo; assembly: GCF_049724085.1. Taxonomy (NCBI): domain Eukaryota; kingdom Metazoa; phylum Arthropoda; class Branchiopoda; order Anostraca; family Artemiidae; genus Artemia; species Artemia sp. Qi Xiang Cuo. The sequence continues at coordinate 124,315 of NW_028300504.1, forward strand.
ATTTAGAATATTTTAAAGTGGCTTTCAAAATTTTATAGTGTTACCTTCTGGAGAATAGGAATGATGTACTGACAACAACTTTTAAAGCGCTGGGTATTTTTTCGGTTTTAGGCAACAATGTTTCTTAAGTTGGTTCTGGAGCTAAAAAAAATAAATAAAAGGAATACCTATAGATTTGTTATCTAATGCTGCTTCAAAACCATATATTGCTTTTCTGACAGTGCAACTCTCTCCCCTTAATCTTCTGTAAAATTCTTGATTCACTGAAACAGACATATCCTCAGAATCAGATTTTTATCTTGAATCCCAACATTATTTTCATTTCTGTTGCAAATTTTCTTTTTCCACCTCTCTTTCTCTACTGGTCAAATATATGCCCTGAACAGTGTACATACACTGAACTTCCCTTATGTTGCTCATTCCCTTGAAATTGGTAACTCTACTGTAATCACTTATACCCAGTGGTTTTTCTGGGTTACATTAAATCATTTAAAAAAATTATTTTAATATTTAACATATAATAGATAATATCATTATAGACAACAAATAAATATTTGATCCAAGGGTGTGTTTTTATAACAGGGGGGAGGGGGTATGCATCAACATGGTAATTGCTTATAATAGAAAGGAAAATAAAATAAGGGATGCAGTGGGATTGTTTGTATCTTTAATACTTTTGTCAAGCAGTGTCAGTAACTGGGTGTCTCTCTAACATGCATTTAATCAATTTAAATCTGACTTATGAGTGACAGCAATATAGGCTATATATTCAGAAGACCCATTAAAAAAGTATTGAATAGTGTGCTCACTTTGTTCTCATCTAAGTTATGGAATCTTCTCAAAATCTACCAAAACAACTAGCTAAGAATTTTCCCAACAAGTATTTTTGTGCTGTTGAAAAATATATGGTAACTAATCAGAGGCAACGCTGTAGCATTGCCTATTGTAAAGAACATACGGCTCTAATGTTTTATTACTATTATTATTATTTTTTCCCAGAGGTTCTTCATATAGAAGGGGTCGTCATAAAAATGTTCAAAGGGGGCTCATTCGATTGGAAATTGAGAGTTCTAGTGCTTTTTTAAGGGTCCAAAGTGATTGGAAGGCAACTAACACCCCTTTCACAACCACCATTTACCCAAACGTATCCAATCAAAATTTTGAGTTAGCCATTTTGTTTTACATAGTTGATTTCCAGATAGAAATTATGCTTTTGAGGAGGACACTCTCCCCACAACCCTCAGGGCACAGTTTGTAAGTTATACCCTGGGGGAATATAAGGTAATTATAGAAAAATTTGTTGTGGAAACTTCAAAAAGGACTCATTTGATTGGAAATTGAAAGGGCTATTGCCCTTTTTAATAGTTGAAAGTGATTGGAGGAGAACTAACCCCCTCTCACCCACCTTGTCCCCAAACACATCAATAAAAATTTTGTGAAAGCCATTTTGTTCTACGTAGTTGAAATTTAGTACATTTGGTCTTTTTTTTTGACACCCCCCCCCCCACACAGCCCTCAGGGCAGGGGTTGTAAGTTATGACCTGGGGGCATATAAGGTTTTGATAGAAAGCGTTGTCATAGAAACTTCAAAAAGGGCTCATTTGATTGGAAATTGAAATGGCTATTGCCCTTTTTAATAGTCGAAGTGATTGGAAGGCCATTAACGCCCCCTCCAAGCCCACCATTTTCCCAAACACATCCAATCAAAATTTTGAGATAACCATTTTGTTCAACATAGTTCTAAGTTTTGGAAATTATATCTTTGAGTTGGACATTCCTCCCACAGTCTTTAGGGTACGGGGTATAAGTTACGCCGTGGGGGCATCTCGTGCTCTTATGGAAGGACTGCTCATATAATCTTCACAGAGGAAAATTTAAAGTTCTAAATCACTTTTTAAGCATCAAAAGATATCTGAGGGGTAACCAGCCACCACCCCCCCCCCCCTGCTCTTTTTTCCCGAATGCATCTGATAAAAAATTTGAGATAGCTATTTTCGTTAAAAATAGTTGAAAGATCATATAACAAAAACTCTTTGAGATAGCTATTTTTTCAAAGTTCAAAGACCATATAAGGAAAAGGCGGACACAGCCCCCCACGGTCCACAGCAGGCGTTTTAAGTTATGCCCTGGGGGAATATATGGTTGTTATGGAGGGAATGATTGTAAAAACTTTAGAGGGCTCATTTGATTGGAAATTGAAAGTCCTAGCTCAGTTTTTGAGAGTCAAAAGAGATTGGAGGACAACTAGCCCTCCAACCTCAATTTTTCCACAAATGCATCCAAGAAAAATTTTGAGATGGCGATTAAGTTAAAAATTGTTTAAATGTCAGATAACAAAAACTCAGGTGTCAGCACAACCCCCCCTGGCCCGGGGGTAGGTTTTGTAAGCTATGCCCTGGTGTCTATATGGTTCTAATGAAAGGGATGGTCATATAAACTTCAGAGAGGGCTCATTTGATTGGACATTGAAAGTTTGAGCTCACTTTTTCATAGTCAAAAGAGATCCAAGGGCAGTTAGCCTCCCCCCCCACGCCTTCTTTTTCCACCCATCTGATGAAAATTTTGAGATAGATATTCTGTTAAAAATAGTTCAAAGGTCGGATAAGTAAAACTCTGGTGTCAGGACAACCCCCAAGGCCCAGAGGAAGGCGTTCTAAGTTTTGCCCTAAAGGCATGTATGGTTCTTATGAAAGGGATGTTCCTATAAATTTCATTGAGGCTCATTTGATTGGAAATTGAAAGTTTTAGTTCACGTTTTAGAGTCAAGAGATTTAAGGGCAACTACCCCCCCCCCCACTCTTTTTCCCCAAACCCAGTTGCTAAAAATTTTAAGATTGCAAGTTTTTTGAAATTTGTTTGAAAATTAGATAACAAAAACTCCGGTGTCAACACATTCCCCCCGGGCCCAGGGGGTAGGCGTTGTAATTGTTGTCTTGGGGGCGTATATGGTTCTTATGAAAGGGCTCGTATAAACTTCAGAGAGGGCTCATTTGATTGGAAATTGAAAGTTCTAGTTCAATTTTTAAGAGTCAAAATATTTCTGACAGCAACTAGCCCCCCCCCCCCACACACCCATTTTTCCCCAAACCCGTCCAATACAAATTGTGAGATAGCAATTTTTTTTAAATAGTGCAAAGGTCAGATAAAAAAAAACCTGCATCAGCACAACTTCCAGGGCCCGGGGGTAGGCATTGTAAGCTATGTCCTGGGGCTGTATATGGTCCTTATAAAAGGAATTCTTGTATAAACTTCAGAGAGGGCTCATTTGAATGGAAATTAAAAGTTCTAGTTCATTTTCTCAGAGTAAAAAAAAGATCAGAGGCTAACTAGACCCTCCCGCCCTTCACGCATTTGGGTTTATTGGATGGATAAACCCATCCGATAAAAATTTGAGATAATCATATTGTTAAAAATAGTTCAAACATCAGATATTAAAACTCCGACACAATCCTCCAGGGCCCAGGGACAGGTGTTGTAAGTTAAACTCTGGGGGTATATATGACTCTAAAAGAAGGGATGCTCATATAAACTTCAGAGAGGGCTCATTTGATTGAAAATAGAAAGTTCTAGTTCATTTTTAAAGAGTCAAGAGAGACTGAAGGGCAATTAGCCCCCCCCCCATGCTCTGTTTTCCTCAAACCCATCCAATAAAAACTTTGAGATAGCCATTTTGTTAAAAATAGTTCAAACATCAGATAATAAAAACTCTGGGGTTGACAGAAATCCAATTTTCACTTTGATATTGTTACTTTGATACCAGTTTTGATACTTTTATGAACATTTGATTTTTTTTTTTTTGTAAGTTTGATTTTGAAATAAGGAATTCTTTAAAACGTGAAACTTTTTGCGATGAAAAACGAATAAAAATAAATTTAAAAAAAAACTCCGAAAAATAAGTTTTTCAAAGAAAAGTATTGGCGATTTTAAACTTAAGCTCAGCAGATACAAATACCTGTTAAAATTCAAACTCAAAACGATCAGAAATTACTATGAAAGAAGAAATGAAACCAAAAACGAACAGAAATTAAATAAACAATCATAGTGAAAAACACAACAAGTAATTATATAAATGAATAAATAGATCTTAAAGCGAGTAATGCTTTTATTGAATATCAAAATCAAGCTTAAAACGAA
>NW_028300505.1:0-65706 GCF_049724085.1 Artemia sp. Qi Xiang Cuo
GAGAGATTACAGACAAAAACGTTATAAAACTGTCTAAAGTACCTAGAAATTCGAAAAGAATTGAAAAGCTTAAGAGTCTGAATAGACAAACAGGCTTATACAATAATGACAGTTAATAACATAAGTGGGTTCGAGATAGAACCAAAGTTTTAAGACGGAATGTATATAGCCGTATATGAGAGAAGTTATATTGTTGTAAAGAAAATGTAATTGAGAAAATATCTACTGTTATAAATACTAGTCTACACCGTGTTTTGTTTTAAAAATGCTTTAAGTTTTAACCAATAGTATAATAACATATCTAGTTTTGCGACTTAAATACTTGTGTAAGTTATTACACAATGCTTATTTATATATATATATATATATATACGCTGTTTAATTTACTTTAACTTTTAATTACCGATGTAATGTTATATGTAAATGTTTGACCTCGAGCCAAAGTATTAATAATTTTTTTGTTGTAAAATAATCTGTTTAGTATTAAGTTTGAAAGAACAATCCAGCAAGGAACATAATGTTTCCATTTAAGCGTGTTTCGATTATTTTTGAAGTGATTAAAAAAGTGGAGAAAGTAATTAAAGTAATTAACTTTCTAATGCATTGATATATACGAAAATAGAGTGTTTCATTCTACTATATATGTAAAAATATATGCTTTATATGTATACTAATGTGGATATTTATTTTAGATACAGAATTAGCTATTTTTTTGGAAATCAAATTTTTCGTAGCATCTTTTCGGATCCATTTTTCCTTCAATCATATATTGCCACAATTTTTGGGAAGTAACGAATTTTGAAGACACTTCAAATATATCCTGATACTATCATCACATACTCAATCAACTGAAATTTTGGAAACTAAAGCAGTAATACAGACTTTACTACAAGTTCGTCAGAAAGTGAGATAAAACAGAACTTAAATTAGGCCTAGAAAATGCGCTACATAGCCAAATGGCTTATGTTATTGAAATATCTGAAAATGCTTTGTGCTGAAAGAAAAAAAAATATATGTAAAAATTTAAAAAATCAATAATGTTATATGTAATTTACCCAAGGCATTCATAAAACAAAAAAATAAACGGTATATCATCCAAATAACACAGATAAATTAAAATATTAATGGGAATTAAATTTAAACTCAAAAAATTCATAAAACTTTTCTAATATAAATCTAATTCAAGCAAAACCACTAATATTGTGTATAAGCCGCTTGGAGTCAAGTAAAACAGAAGATGCATATGAAGAGGGTAAAAGAGTAATTGTCAGTCCTAGAGACAGAGAAAAAGAGAAACAAGGATGAATTTCAAATTGAAATCCTTTGAAAAAAAATAACATGGCCAATATTGGACCTGAAACATAACACTAAGGAAACCGATTGAGGGTAGATGCACATAATGACCCAAAGATGGCAGCATAATAACTGTAAACAAAATTAAGTTGTTTTAAAAGTAAAATATTGAGAATTGGGACAATTCTTCTTTAAATGGGGAGTATGTGTGGTAAAGCTTTCTAATTTAGTAAGCTATTAATTTAGTAAAATATATAAGACGCAAATATGAAGTTTTAAAATACCACTTTTTATTAAGATAAGGAGCATATCCTGCTAAGTTCTGTTTAACGGGAAATTGAGAAATTACCCATTGCTAGCGATTGCGTTGGAAGGTGTGGTTGATAAAAATGTATAAAAGATACATTTTATTGGAAGGGAAAATCTGATACTAATTTTTTGCCGGACTGACCTCTGGTCCGTTGTTTTTAGAAATACTTTGGAATTTTGTCTTATCATTGTAAGCGTCTAAGTATCTTATTATATATTACTGTTGTTTTGAGACTTGTGGTCTACTTGGGAGAGCCAGTCCCAGCCGACAGAATATATCCGATTATATTATACGGTAAATAAATAAAAGTTTTGTGTTTTATATACCCTCTCTACGATCTATTTTTAGCTTCTCGAATATACCCAGTTGGTACATCTCATTAGTTCGGTCATAGCCTAAGGCACGTTATCAAAGTTTAATTACCTTAGGGCCAAATATTATCTCCCCTATAAAGGGAGAATAAAGGCATCTACAACTACAACCCCCAAATACCATAGAATAAACACTTCACAACAGTCGCTATGCATATGCCATTCCATTGCGCTCAAAGAGAGGTGTTGAAGTTGTTCAGGTCGTTGAAAGTATTCTCGAACAGGATTCGTATAAGAAAATTCACACGGAACGCGGTAGTGAATTTGTTAATCCCCATGTTGCAAAAGTACTAGCGAAATATAATACACTACTCTATCATAGTCATCGCCCTATAAAGGCTGCATTGGCCGAACGATTGATAAGAACTATTCGACTTTTAATTTCAAGATATTGTACATTGAAAAATACATCTGCTTCTATTCATGATTTAGATAAAATCATTTTAGATTATAATCAAAGACCTCATCAATCATTCTCTAATTCAACCTCAACGGAAACTCATGTTTCTGATAAGGATACAATTGATACCTTTATTAAACAATATGCCACTGAAAAGATTGTCAAGAAGAAAAATAAATTCAATGTTGGTGATACTATTCGAATTAATAGGACAACTAATGTTTTTAAAAAGGGGACTTACTTGTGGTCCACAGAACTTTTTAAAGTGTCAAAAATCCTAGACACTTAGCCCATAACTTATCGTTTGCGCGATACCAAAGATGAAGAGATTCTCGTCTGCTTTTATGACTATGAACTACAAAAAGTTAAAAATAATAGTGAAATCTATCAAATTGAAAAGATGTTAAAGACTCGTACTCTTAGGGGTAGGAAATAGTTACTTGTTCGGTGGCTAGGATACAACTCTGATTTTGATTCTTGGATCGGTGTTGAAGATATTGACAATGTCCAATGATTTCTATTTAACTTTTATGTCCAACGTTTCCGATCCTCTCTACAACGACGAGAATAAGACAAGTGATTTTTGGACAAAACTCTCCCTCGCTATCAAATTTGACGGTGCATATGAAGTGTCTCTTGTCGATTGTATTCTCAAAAATACCTATGACATCCTGAGAAAGGATCGTGTGTATGATATAAAAGTTATACCATTCGATTGGTCACTTTTTGCCGACTATGAATGGGTTGAAGCACTTAAATCTCACATGTCAGGTTGAAATATATTGAATACGATGATATGACAGATTAGTGTCGTGCAATCAATTGAAAAATCTCATATCATAGGAATGGTACATTCCATTTTAATTATTCATTGGAACACGATAGGATTTACATTACCTCGCCTGTTGACAGTGAATTAATTATTCTCAATGATAATCTGAGTGACGTTCTTGGTTTTAAACAGAATATGATCAATGGGGAAAATGCTGGCATCGTTTACGGGTTGGATCAAGTTATTTTTGCTGATTATCCACCTGGTTTCGCCTCGGACTCTTGTATATTTCTCTATGCATCTTTTGTGGAAACATCGAGTCTTGGTAATTCAAATGTCCTCCACCTACGTGTTCTTGAACGAAAAACAACCCATGAACTTGTTCATCTTTGTAACCTGTCAAAGCTATAAACTGTCATAAACTGTCAGCCTTCAAAGCTATAAAGCATCTTCAGTATGTTCCTGTAAACACTTCGTATTTGGAACTCTGTCAGTTAACACTAAGTAGTGAATTGGGTGATCCTCTAGCAATAACAAAAGGCTTAGCAGTGATTACATGTCATTTTCGACCCATTGTCGGCGACAGTACAGTCACCTAAAATGAACAATAGAAGAATTCCATTTGTCTGTCCCGATATCGATTGCTATGTTGGTGCTCTGAGTCCATGTCAAATTGGCAATGGATTGGACTACTACATGGGGCGTACTACAATGTCTGGCTATGGTCTTGGTAGCTGGTTTGCTAGGCTATTTCGTTCTGCACTACCCCTGGCCAGAAAATATCTTGTACCTGCTGCAATAAATTTTGCTGCCTCAACACTACAGGACTGGGGGTTGGGCAAGAATTTCAAGGAGAGTGTTAAGGAAAATATTAGATCTTCAGCAAGAGCAGTTGGTGAGCAATTAAAATCTCGACAAATGGGGAGGGATTGAAAAGGATGCGTGCACGTCATTGACTCATCAGTCTCCACCCAGGTGGGAAGCGAAGGACATGAACAAGGACTTTGAGGAATAAAACAAGGAAGACCAATAAGCAGAAGAAGAAGAAAAAGATTGTTAGATCAAAGAAGGATTTCTTCTCTTAAGATGACTTATCTCCCCCACAAGGACTCATTTCCATCAATCAGTTCCTCATTGAATCTATTCAATGCTGAAAATGTTGATGTCAGTGTCAAGTATGGTTATTAAAAACAATTTCATCCCCAACAACCCCTCTCAGAAAAAATACACTTTCAAATATTTTCCAATGAAGACTATTTCATTGATTTGTTATCAACATTTATTGATTTAAATGTTGCGGTGAAGAAAAAGTCAGATAATACAACTCCAACTGGTGCCGACGGTCTCTTCTACGAAAACTGTATTCTACACAACCTATTCAAACAAATTAATGTATTTGTTAATGGAACATTGGTGAGCACAAGCAAAAATTTATCAAACTATGAAAGCTACATACAATTTATGATGATGACACCAAAGGTGTAGAAGGAGTTGAGAGGACAATCATTGGGCTATGAATATCGATCAGGTGTTGATGCTGATGGTGAGTTGACTACTGCAGTGAGCCAGGAGCATCCTCTGGTTGGAAAATTAAATCATGAGATATTCAATATGTCTCAATGGTTACCCCCCAATGTTAAGATTGACATAAAATTGCAACTGGCCCCATCGAATTTCATTTTGAGTAAAACACTTTCTCCAGCACCCGATGCAAATGTCATTATCACATCGGCAATTCTCCACGTCCGAAAACAACAAGTTATGAGCTCTGTTGCATTGGCAGTGTAAAAGCCAAAAGCCAATAGCAACAAGATTAAACTTCTTGTCCCCCATACGATCACCAATCAACGTCACATTGCAACCGGCTCTCGTAGCTATACCGATTCATCATTTATCAATGGAGAAATCCCATCAAAATTGGCTTTGGCCTTTGTGAAGAGTGGCAGTGCCGTTGGATCCTGAACCGAATCGCCCGATGATTTTAATTTTTTCGGTCTATCTAGCCTTGTGTGTAAAGTGAATGGTATTCTACTGTACACTCTATCATTTGACAAATAATCCTATAGAAATCTGTACGAGTTGACCATACAATCCCTAGATCATGACTCTCAACTATTTGAAAATGAATAACCGATTCAATGTTTTCAAAAAATCATGGGGTAATTGTTTTGGACTTGTCGGGGACTCAGGATATGATCATATTACGAACAGGGAATGTACGTTTAGAGTGCACATTTGCCGAGTCTTCGACTGAGAGTATCACGATAATATCACTGAGTAAATTTGAAACCTATTGGGAAATCACACCCGACGGCAGTGTTCTAATAGACCTAGCACCATGAACACAAACCAAATAATCAACGTATTTAGTATGGATCCATACATGTCCAAGTACAAGTCCTATTGCATACCGTCGGACTTTGTTAAAAAAATTCCAAGTGTTAACAATACCCTTATCATTGTTTATAGCAGTCCATCGACTTTGAAGACCGGTCATTGGCTATGCATCTTTCAAACAGCGAAGAATATTGAATTTTTTGATCCTCTTGGCCTATCGTATAAACTCTACACTCCTTACATCAGCAAGTTTATTGAAAGCAGTGGGAAAACTATTATTCAAAATCAACGAAGAGTACAGGATTTAACGACTAAGACATGTGGCTTTCATTCACTACTTTTTTCATGTTCAGATGTCGTGGCTATACCTACAAGCAGTTTCTCGACATCTACGTTGACTTACCTAGATTGAACGACTTTCTAGTTGAATATATACTAACAAGTGTGTTTAATATTGATTTTAGTGCCCTACGAATAAAAATTTCTAAAAATGTATGTGAAATTTTTTATTAATAAATAAAAAATGTATGTACATGATAAAAGCGACCTTTATACTCTTTAGATTTCATCTTCTACTAGGTATTTGTCGACAAAAACTAATGCAGGTAGATTATCCGAATTCACAGTACACTGATCCTGATGTAGTGCAATGTCAGGGTCACATTTTCTACAGTAGAGTGTAACTTCACTCTTGTCATATCTCTTTGTATAGTCAATGATACTATTCTCATTCATTCTATAGAATTCGCATGTTTCAATTTGATTATTTGAAGTAATGTCACAAATAGTGTCCTCAAGTGGCGAATCACATTCCGTCACACCCAAATAAAAATCAGTGGGCTTATAATCGTAGTAGTCATTGTCTTCACAACGATGACGTAGAAACCAAATTCTTTTGTTGTTCCAACAGTTGAATCGCTGACCCGGTTCCTCCTCCCAGAACAATCTAAAACCACGACGATACCAATCTCTTAGCAATAAACTAAAATCACGGTTAGGATTCTTTCCAATCATACCGGGATATGTATTCTCCCACTGATTACATTTATCATAGTGGCAATCGGAGCATAGGTGCCCTCTAGGATGAGAGTCACACAACTCTTCATGACAGAAATTACAATCTTTAATTTGTACAGCATATCCCTTATGTAATTTACACGGTGTGCATAATCTACACTTTTCATCATACTCATCAATCATTGTACAATTCTCACATGATGACCAGCTGCCTAGTGTGTACACACATAGCGGACATGTATGGAACATTTTTTCATGTGTTGACACTCTCACTGCCACAATGAAACTGAGCTACCAACAACAACAAATTGAGAGAGAGAGAGTGAGGAGTAAATACCTCCGTTGTCTCTGATTGGCCCCCTAAAAACAGATGTTGGCTCAAAACCAGTCGAAAAACATGGAGTTGAAACAAACTTGTGTGGGGAATCTCCGTTCATACTGCTCACTTTTTTGCAATGTTTAGGAACCGGAGGGGAATCCCCGATCGTTTGGAAAGGCACCAACGGGACATAAGCAAAACGTGTTTAATCACGTATAGAGTTCCCATAGAATAACAATGGAAGGAACATAGTGCTATAGAATAGCATGGGAGGAAACATAAGCCCTTATAATAGCATAGGAAGGAATATAAACCCTTAGAATAGCATGGGAGGGAATATCAACCCTTAGAATAGCATGGGAGGGAACATAATCCACCCAAATCCATAAGTACATGCTCTGGAAAGACGCCAAGGAACATAAGGCAAGTAAATCCATAAGTACATGCTCTGGAAAAGGGCCAAGGAACATAAAGTACAAGAATCCATAAGTACATGCTCTGGAGAGGTGCCAAGGAACATAAAGTAGTAGAAATGGAACATAGATCTCTACTAAGGAACGACGTTAAAACTTAAAACGAACAGAAATTATTCTGTATATGAAAGGGGCTGTCCCCTCCTCAACACCTCGCTGTTTACGTTAAAGTTTGACTTTCTCACAACTCTATTTTTTAAACAATAAAAAAATTTAGCGTAAAGAGCGAGGCGTTGAGGAGGGGACAGCCCCTTTCATATACAGAATAATTTCTGTATTGGTATTTATGTATAGTATTGGTTTTGGTTTATTGGAAAGCCATTTAGCACAAGAAAATTAAAATTAATATGCAAATTTTGTTTTATTTATTCAGTAACAGTCAGCCAAAATAAAAGCAGCATTAACTAAAAAACGATCAGAAATTAAATAAAAAAATAAGTTTTTTCAACTGAAAGTAAGGAGCGACATTAAAACTTAAAACGAACAGAAATTATTCCGTATATGAAAGGGGCTGTCCCCTCCTCAACGCCTCGCTCTTTACGCTAAAGTTTTTTATTGTTTAAAAAAACAGAGTTGTGAGAAAGTCAAACTTTAGCGTAACGAGCAAGGCGTTGAGGAGGGGACAGCCCCTTTCATATACGGACTAATTTCTGTTCGTTTTAAGTTTTAATGTCACTCCTTACTTTCAGTTAAAAAAACTTGTTTTTTTTAATTTAATCTTCATTCAAGAATACTGAACAAAATCTTCCCCCATATTTTCACGAATTTTCACCTCTGCCTTTATAATAAAACCATAATTATAGTTATAGTCACCATAAGGTAATGTATATAATTGCTCCTGTGATTACGACAATGAAAGAAATAAGATACTTCGGAAATAGCGTGTCTCTACCAAGTTCTACAGACGTCAAGATAAAAGTATTATTCACGCGGATAGAAACATGCTACATGTTTATTGAAATGACTAAATAGCTGTGAAAATGATATTAAAAGCATGGGATCCTTAATAATAGGCTACTTGAATCTTCTATTGTTCGTGGACTACTAGCCTAGAACTTCACTTTAGTAGTGGTAAACCAAAAAGTGCCATGTGACATAACAGAAATTTGACTGGACATAAAACAACGAAGACAAATATTTTGAGCTTTTTCTTATGTTATTGACGAACAGCTGTTTTTACAAAGAAGATGTTTGTTCGTGATTGAAGTAGGGATGCCAATCTCCGAGAATGTAGGGGAGGAAAAGGTTTTCAGTTTCTTTTGATGGAGATGCAAAAAGGATATTTTTTTAAAATTTCTGGGGGCGGCTTTTGAGTCCTTCACCTCACTCCTCGACCCCAATTAGTGCCCCTACATTAAAGATAAGCAAAACGTCATTCTGATACCCAAATCACCATATTCTAACTATTTTTGAATGCTAGAAAAGAAGATATAAATAAACTTTGGAAAAAGTATAGAGAAATACTTCAATCAAATAATAATAGTAATTTATTTGTACAAAAGTTAACAAAAGCAGTCATAAACCAAGCAAAAAACAAACCAAAAATCAACAGCACTTCATATCCAACATATAAATATCCATAGCTCTATGAATAAAAATAAATAATAATAATAAATAAATAACGATAATAAATTAATAAAAATAAATAATAATAATAAATAAATAAATAATAATAATAAATAAATGAATGATAATAATAAATAAATAATAATAAATGAATAGTAGATAATGATAATAAATAAATAGCCATTATTAGCCCATAGGAAAAATAGTTCTATGGTTCTGTCCCGGTCAGAATTTCCCTGAAATGCTTTTCCTCATTACTCTTATTCGATTATTTTTATCAATACTCCACCGCCCCACAAAAAAACATTTTGACTTAGGCAATTCTTCAAATTCCCCTACCAAATCCTAAAGGTTAATACCCCCACACACTGGGCAAAAATAAGGACCGTTTTGCTATATAGCCTGACCCATATACTTCTTCGTAAGGTACATGTAACCAGAATGAAACAATCCGCTGAATATATTAATTATATTAAGGTTGGTTGTAAACATGACTTTTAAGAAAAGTGTCACGTGGCTCCTTTTCAGTTTACATATTCGACCTTGTAACATGATGTTGTACAAAACCTTAATTTTTTTAGTGGCACTAACAGGCTGGGAGGGGGATTTTCCTCTTAAATTTTCGATTCGGCCCCCAGATTTTGAGAAGATTTTGGTCTTTTTTCAAAAAAATTGCCCCCTCCCTGGGTTTTGAAAGAAAATTGTCGTCATTAAAAGTTTTTAATCAACATTTTTGCTCCTCTTACGTTTTTGTGAATTGGGCCTCCGAGGGTGGGGGGATAAGTATAGTGCATTAATGTATTTCATTATGAATAAACCTTGTCTTACAAATTTAAAAAGAGGTCTATGAACAGTTTTAAGGAACTTTAATACGCATTTCTTTTCCTTACGTGCCTTAGAGGTTAAGACATCTCTACCTGATTAAGAAGGGTTGGACTGTTAGCTAGATGTGTTTTCTGTGCGGGCTGAAAAAACCACACAAGGTACCTCCTAGCGTTGGGCAGCTAAAATAGAGAATTTATAATTAAGAGGTTATTGCGGAACTGAAAGTGGAAAAAAAACTTAAAAGATTAACTTTCAAGTTTAATTTAAAAGTTAAAAGTTAAGTACTTTTAATGAAAAGTTAAGTACTAGTCTAGGTTCCTGTGCTGTTCATCTGATCGTTCGAAGTAAAACTAATTCCCTGCAAAAGACTGGCTTCAACTAAGGTGAACCCAATCATTGCCTACTTTCTGCCATCTGGTGTGGCGCTCCACCAGGCAGCAGAGTGTCACTTCTTTCAACAACTGTTGCATACTTCATGCCATACCTGGTACGTCTCTGCTACTCTACGCATCCTTATACTTCTGCCACTGGTGGTACGTGCTACCTGGTGTTACACGAATTTGAAAGTGGGCGACCTCTTGGATGAGTAAGATAGTAAGTTATAGTATATTTAACACAATAAAAAACCGCAGGGCCAAGGACACACCAGACATGAATATTGGCCCTGCTGGATCGATCATTGACGTTTCAGAATCGCTAGATGTCTCTATTTTCCTTAACTTTGTTTGGAATCCTTCAGCTTTGAGGTCGAAGGTCAAGACAACATTATTACATTTGGAGAATATTCACTGCTAATTCCTGCAGTATTAAAATTGAGTATTTTTCAAATATTTTTAGAACGTCAATGACGTTAAGAAGAAGGAGTGACATAAAAAATGTCTTCTGCGTATATCTATTATCAAATTTAATCTGATGGTAGGTCGATCGGCCTTAGAGTCAATGATTCAGTTGGCATTTGGATTTCAATCCTTGTTTTGAACGCCTTGTTTTTTATATAAAAAAACGGCCCTACTAGCCAAGGGGTTGGCGATCTGGACTTCCAATCCTGTGTCCGTAAGGGCAGTTCCAAGTGATAGTATATTCTTAATCCACAGTAGGGTAAGAGGTACCATTTCTGCAGCCTGTATAGCAATTCCTATGTTATTTGCGTACGGCACATTTCATGGCAGCTTCCCAAGGCATAGTCTACAGCCAGCGGTTATTTGGCAGTGTATAATCTGATCAAACAGGTTTTTTTTTTCTGTTTTTGTTGTCAATTGCACAATGAATGTACGTCATGAGTTCACATGCACATTCTTAAAACTACACGTGATTAAACATGTTATAAAACTATGTGCTATTTGCTTATTTCCTGTTGGTACCATTCCAAACGAGTGGGGATTCCCCGCATGTTCCTAAACATTGCAAAAAAGATAAAAGTATGAACGGGGGATTCCCCGCACACATTTGTTTCAACTCCAAGTTTTTTTTCAACCGGATTGTTTTTTTTTTTGTTTTTTTCGAGCTGACACCTGTTTTTTAGGCAGCCAATCAGAGAATTGCTACAGGTTTTTTTTTCTGTTTTTGTTGTCAATTGCACAATGAATGTAGTTCATGAGTTCACATACACATTCTTAAAACTACACGTGATTAAACACGTTATAAAACTACGTGCTATTTGCTTATGTCCTGTTGGTACCATTCCAAACGGGTGGGGATTCCCCGCCTGTTCCTAAACATTGCAAAAAAGATAACAGTATGAACGGGGGATTTCCCGCACACATTTGTTTCAACTCCAGGTTTTTTTAAACCAGAGTGTTTTTTTTGAGCTGACACCTGTTTTTTAGGCAGCCAATCAGAGACAACGGAGATATTTCCTCCTCTCTCTCTTTCTCTCAATTTTTTTGTTGTTGCTATCTCAGTTTCATTGTGGTAGTGAGAGTGTCAACACATGAAAAAATGTTCCATACATCTCTCTTATATATGTACATTCTGGGCAGCTGGTCATCATGTGACAATTGCACAATGATTGATGAGTATGATGAAAAATGTAGATTATGCAACCCGTATAAATTGCATAAAGGATATGCTGTACAAATTAAAGGTTGTAATTTCTGTCATGAAGAGGTGTGTGCCTCTCACCCTAGAGGCCACCTATGCTCCAATTGTCATTATGATAAATGTAATCAGTGGGAGAATACATATCCCGGTATGATTGGAAAGAATCCTAAGCGTGATTTTAGTTTATTGCTAAGAGATTGGTATCGTCGTGGTTTTAGATTGTTCTGGGAGGAGGAAACGGGTCAACAATTCAACTGTTGGAACAACAAAAGAATTTGGATTCTACGTCATCGTTGTGAAGACAATGACTACTATGATTATAAGCCCACTGATTTTTATTTGGCTGTGACGGAATGTGATTCGCCGCTTGAGGACACTATTTGTGACATTACTTCAAATAAACAAATTGGAACATGTGAATTCTATAGAATGAATGAGAATAGTATCATTGACTAATCAAAGAGATATGACAAGAGTGAAGTTACACTCTATTGTAGAAAATGTGACTCTGACATTGCACTACATCAGGATCAGTACACTGTGAATTCAGATAATCTACCTGCACTAGTTGTTTTCGACAAATACCTATAACTAGTAGAAGAGGAAATCTAAAGAGTAGAAAAATCGTTTTATCATGTATATAAATTTTTATTAATAAACAATTTCACATATATTTTTAGAACATTTGATTCGTAGGGCACTAAAATCAATATTAAATACGCTTGTAAGTATATTCTCCACTAGAAAGTCGTTCAAACGAGGTAAGTCAACGTAGGAGTCGAGAAACTGTTTGTAGCTATAACCAAGACATCTGAACATGAAAAATAGTAGTGCACGAAGGCCACATGTCCTAGTTGTTAAATCCTGTACTTTTCATAAATTTTGAATAATGGTCTTCCCATTGCTTTCAATAAAGTTGCTGATGGAGTGTAGAATTTATACGATAGGCCAAGAGGATCAAAAATTCAATATTCTTCGCTGTTTGAAAGATGCATAGCCAATGACCGGTCTTCAAAGTCGATGGACTGCTATTAACAATCATTAGGGTATTGTTAACACTTGAAATTTTTTCAATGAAGTCCGAAGGTATGCAATAGGACTTGTACTGGGACATGTTGGATCCATACTAAATACGTTGATTATTTGGTTTGTGTTCATTGTGCTAAGTCTAGTAGAACACTGCCGTCGGGAGTGATTTCCCAATAGGTTTCAAATTGACTCAGTGATATTAGCGTGACACTCTCAGTCAAAGCATCGGCAAATGTACACTCTAAACGTACATTCCCTGTTCGTACTAAACTCATATCCTGTGTGCCTGACAAGTCCAAAACAAGAGCCCCATGATTTTTTGAAAACATTGAATCGGTTATTCCATTCTCAAATATTTAAGAGTCATCATCTAGGGATTGCATGGTCAACTCGTACAGAGTTCTATAGGCTTATTTTTCAAATGATAGAGTGTAGAGTGGAATATCATTCACTTTGCACACAAGGCTAGATACACCAAAAAAATTAAAATCATGGGGGATTTTGTCCAGGATCCAACGGTACTGATACTCTTCACAAAGGCCTAGGCAAATTTTGATGGGGTTTCTCCATTGATAAATGATTAATCGCAATAGCTACGAGAGCCATTGGCACTGTGATGTTGATTGATGATTGTATGGGGAACAAGAAGTTTAATTTTGCTATCATTGGCTGTTAGTTTTTCCACTGCCAATGCAACAGAGCTCATAACCTGTAGTTTTTGGACGGGGAGAATTGCCAATGTGATAATGACATTCGCATGGGGTGCTGCAGTAAGTGTTTTTCTCAAAATGAAATTTGATAGGGCCAGCTGTAACTTTATGACAATCTTGACATTGGGGAGTAGCCAAAGGGATATATTGAATATCTCATGATTTAATTTTCCAACTAGAAGATACTCCTGGGTCACTGCAATGGTCAATTCACCGTCAGAATAAACACCTGATTGATAGGCATAGCCCAATTATTGTCCTCTCAACTCCTTGTATACCATTAACGTTATCATCATAAACTGTATGTAGCTAGGAATGTTGGATGAATTATCGCTAGGGCTCGCCAATTCTCCATTAATAAGTACATCAATTTGTTTGAATAGGTTCTGTAGAATACAGTTTCCATAGGAGAGACCATCTCCAGCATTTGGAGTTGTATTATCTGACTTTTTCTTCACCACAACATTTAAATTAATAAATGTTGACGACAAATCAATTAAATAGTCTTCATTGTAAAATATTTAAAAGTTTATATTTTACGAGAGGGGTTGTTGGGGGTGAAATTGTTCATAGTAGCCATACTCGATACTGACATCAACATTTTCAGCACTGAATAGATTCAATAAGGAACTGATTGCTGGATATCATTCCTTGTGGGGGAGATAAGTCATCTTAAGAGAAGAAATCCTTCTTTGATCTAACAATCTTTTTTCTTTTCTTCTTCTGCTTATTGGCCTTCGTTGTTTTAATCCTCAAAGTCCTTGTTGATGTCCTTTGCTTATTGCCTGGGTGGAGACTGATGAGTGAATGACGCGGACGCATCCTTTTCAATCCTTCCCCGTTTTGTCGAGATTTTAGTTGCTCACTGGCGGCTCTTGCTGAAGATCTAATATTTTCCTTAACGCTTTTCTTGATATTCATGACTAAACATCCGTCCGGTTGTGTGGAGATAGCGAAATTTTATGCAGCGGATACAAGATGATATCTGGCACGGGGTCGTGAAGAACGAACTCGCCTAGCAAACCAGCTCCAAAGACCATAGCCAGACATTGTAGTACGCCCCTTGTAGCAGTCCAATCCAGTGCCTATTTGACGTGGACTCATAGCATTAACGTTACAATCAATATCGAGGCAGACAAATGTAATTCTCTTATTTTTCATTTTAGGTAATTTTGGTCTCGTCGACAATAGGTCAAAAATGACATGAATTCACTTCTAAGCCTTTTGTCATTGCTCGAGGATCACCCAATTCACTTCTTAGTGTTAACTGAAAGAGTTCCAAATACGAAGTGTTTACAAGAACATACTGAAGATGCTTTATATTATAGTGATAAACAAGTTCATGAGTTGTTTTTCGTTTAAGAACACGTAGGAGGGGGACATTTGAATTACCGATTATCGATATTTCCACAAAGGATGCATAAAGAAATATGCAAGAGTCCAAGGCAATGTCAGGTGGATAATCAGCAAAAATAACTTCATCCATCCCGCAAACGGTCACACCATTTACCCCATTTATCAAATTCTGTTTAAAGTCAAGAAAATCTCTCAGATTATCATTGAGAATAATTATTTCAGTGTCAACAGGTGATCTAATGTAAATCCTATCATGTTCGAATGAATAATTAAAATGGACAGTACCCATTTTTCTATTGATTGTACGACAAAAATCTCCCATATTATCATATTTAACATATTTCAATTTGGCTCATGGATAGTCACTAGGCTTAAGTGCTTCAACCAATTCATAGTTGGCTTAGCTCAACCTAGTCATAGTCCAATAGAAGGGTATAAGTTTTATATCATACACACGATCCTTTCTCAGGATTTCATAGGTATTTTTGAGAATACAGTCGACAAGAGCCACTTCATACGCAACGTCAAATTTGATGGCGGGGGAGAGTTTTTTTCCAAAATCACTTGTTATATTCAAGTCAATGCAGAGAGGATCGAAAACGTTGGAAATTAAAGTTACAAAGAAATCATTGGGCATTGTCAATATCTTCAACACCGATCCAAGAATCAAAATCAGAGTTGTATCCTAGCCACCGAAAAAGTAACTGTTTCTTACCCCTGTGAGTACGTGTCTTTAATATCTTTTCAATTTGATAAATTTCACTAGCATTTTTAACTTTTTGTAGTTCATAGTCATAAAAGCCACCGAGAATCTCGTCATCTTTGGTATCACGCAGGCGATAAGTTATGGGTTTAGTGTCTAGGATTTTTGCCACTTTAAAAAGTTCGGTGGACCCCCTTTTCAAAAACATTAATTGTTCTATTAATTCGAAGAGTATCACCAACATCGAATTTATTTTTCTTCTTCTTGACAACCGATTCATTGGAATATTGTTTAAGAAAGGTGTCAATTGTATCATGATCAGAATGATTAACTTTCGTTGGCGTAAAGTTGGACAATAATCGATGAGGTCGTTGATTATAAATCAACATGATTTTATCTAGATCATGAATAAAGGCCGGTGTATTTTTCAATGTACAATATCTTGAAATTAAAAGTTGAATAGTTCTTATCAATCGTTCGGCCAATGCATCCTTTATAGGACTGTGACTATGATAGAGCAGTGTACTATATTTCTCTAGTACTTTTGCAACATGGAAATTAATAAACTCACTACCGCGATCCGTTTGAATTTTTTTATATGAATCCTGTTCGAGAATACTTTCAATGGCCTGAGCAACTTCAACACCTCTCTTTGATCACAATGGAATTGCATATGCATAGCGACTAAAAACACTGATTGCAAGTTTTCCATGTTCTTGTGACACCGACACGTCAGAAATTTTCCGTAACCTAACCTTGTTAACGTTTGTTAACGTTAACATTTGTTAACGTTTAAAGACAGTCAGTTTAAAGACAAACTAAAGTTTATTAAAATTAAAATTAATGGAATAAAAGCATAGCATATATTAAATACGTAACCTAACCTAGCTATCTTTCCTAGGTAACCTAGGTAACCTAACCTAGGTAGAACAAGTGTTGTTGAAGAAGAAAAAGTTACTTTGACTAAGATTAATTATGCTGTTTTGAAGGGACTTATTAAACGCCTTATGATTCTCTTTTTAAAATTAAAGCCATATATGTTTAAAATTAAAAGACTATTATTTTAATAAAGAAAAACTAAATTAAAGAAAAACAAATTTAAACGTTTAGAATGCCTTATAACGTTAAGAATGCCTTATAACGTTATGCTTTTAAATTTGTTTTTCTTTAATTTAGTCATATATGAAGTTTTTTTGTGAAAATAAACATATATTAATTTAGATTTTCTTAGTTTTCTTAGAGATACATAGATACCTAGGTATCTCTATCTTTCAAATTTTAGACGTTTAATAAAATTTCAGATGTTAGACCTCTAACGTTTAACGTTTAGATGTTAGACGTTAGAAGTCTAAACGTTTAAAACGTTTTTTTAAACGTTTGTTTAAACGTTTAAAGTTTTAAAAGCGTTTAAAACAAATTTAAAATTTAGATTTTCTTTCGATTTTCTATAAAATACGTTGGCCTCATTTAGCTTAATCATTAGCTTAACTCCTCATTAGCTTTATTAAGTTAGCTTAATGATTAAGTTATTTAAACATCTGCCGTTTATTTTCACCAACAGCAATCCTGGCTATCAATGTTAAATTATACCAAACTTTTTGTTTTTTTAATCATTTTTTTATAATATATAAATATATAACCTAGTACCTTTTTTTTATAATACCTAGGTTAGGTTACGTTACCTAAATTACATTACATTACCTGATTAGATATCCAATCACTTTCAACTATTGAAAAAGGCAATAGCCCTGTCAATTTCCAATTGAAAGAGCCCTTTTAATGTTTCTACGACAACACTTTCAATAAAAACTTTATATGTCCTTAGGGCATAGCTTACAACGCTTGCCCTGAGGGCTGTGGGGGGAGGGATTGTCATCTTTAATGACCTAATTTCCAAAACTTTCAACTACGTTGAAATACCTATCTAAAAATTTTGATTGGATGGATTTGGGGAAAAGGTGGGTGTGAGAGGGGGGTTAGTTGCCCTCAAATAAATTTGACTATTAAAAATGGCAGTAGCCCTTTGAATTTTAAATCGAATGAGCCCTTTTTCAAGTTTTTACGACAAAGATTTCAATAAAAAACCTTATATGCACCCGGGGCATAACTTATAACCCTTGCCTTGAAGACTGTGGGGGGAGTGTCATGCTCAAAGGTAAAATTTCCTGAAACTTGAACTTCGTGGGACAAAATAACTATATCAAAATTTTTATTGGATGTGTTTGGGGAAGCGGTGGGCGTGGAAGGGGTGTTAGTTGCCTTCCAATCACTTTATTAAATATGGCACTAGCCATTTGAATTTCCAATCGAATGAGCCGTTTTCGAAGTTTTTATGACAACGCGTTCTATAAAAACCTTATATGCCCCCAGGGCATAAATTACAATTCTTGCCCTGAGGGCTAGGGGGGTTTGTCATCTTCAAAGACCTAATTTTCAAAACTTAAAACTACGTTGAATAAAATGGGTATCTCAAAATTTTGATTGGATGTGATTGGAGAAAAGGTGGGCGTGAGAGGGGGGTTAGTAGCCCTCCAATCAATTTCTACTATTAAAAAGGGCACTTGCCCTTTGAATTTCCAATTGAATAAATCTTTTTTGAGGTTTCTACGACAATTCTTTTTGTAAAAATTTATATATCCCCAGGGCATAACTTACAACACTTGTCCTGAGGGCTGTGGGGGAGTTTCCTCTTCAAAAACATAATTTTTATGTGGAAATCAACTGCGCTGAACAAAATGGCTATCTCAAAATTTTGATTGGATGTGTTTCTGTAAATTATTGGCGTAAAAGGGGTATTAGTCGCCTTCCAATCACTTTCGACTATTAAAAAGGGCACAAGCCACTCCAATTTCCAATTGAATGATTCATATGGAAGGGGTCGTCGTAGAAACTTCAAAAAGGGCTCATTCAATTGGAAATTGGAGAGTTCTAGTGCACTTTTCAATAGTCGAAAGTGATTGCAGATCAACTACCCCCCCCCCACGACCATCATTCCCCCAAACACATCCAATCAAAATTTTGAAACAACCATTTTGTTCAGCATAGTTTATTTCCAGATAGAAAATACCCGAGGGCCTTGCCCTGAGGGCTGTAGGGGGGAGGGGTTGTCATCCTTAAAGACCTAATTTCCAAAACTTTCAACTACGTTGAATAAAACGGCTATATAAAAATTTTGATTGGATGTGTTTAGGGAAAATGTGAGATGAGAGGGGGTTTAGTTGCCCTCAAATCACTTTCGAATATTAAAAAAGGTACTATCTCTTTTAATTTTAAATCGAATGAGCCCTTTTTCAAGTTTCTACCGCAAAGATTGCAATAAAAAATCTTATATGCCCTCAGGGCATAACTTGTAATCCTTGCCCTGAGAGTTGTGAGGGAGTGTCCTCCTCAAAATTATATTTTCTATATAGAAACCAACTACGCTGAACGAAATGGGTATCTCAAAATTTTTATTGGATGTTTTGGGGGAATTATGGGCGTAGAAGGGGGCTAGTTGCCCTCCAATCAGCTTCGACTATTAAAAAGGGCACTAGCCCTTTGAATTTCCAATCGAACGAGCTTTTTTTTGAAGTTTTTACTACAACGCCTCCTTTAACAATCTTATATGACCCAAGGCATAACTTAAAACCCTCGGGCTGAGGGCCTCGGGGGAGTTTCCTCCTCAAAAACATATTTTCTATCTGGAAATCAACTACGCTGAACAAAATGGCTACCTCCAAATTTTGATGGGATTTGTTTGGAGATTGGATGGGCGTGGCGGGGGGGGGGATAATTGCCCTTTAATCACTTTCAACTAATGAAAAGGGCACTAGTCCTTTCAATTTTCAATCGAATGATCCTTTTTTGAAGTTTTTACGACAACATCTTCTATAAAAAACCTTATATGCCCCCAGGGCATAACTTGAGACCCTTGCTCTGAGGGTTGTGGGGGAGTGTCCTCCTCAAAAACATATTTTCCATTTGGAAATCAACTACATTGAACAAAATGGCTATCTCAAAATTTTGATTACATGTGTTTGGGGGAATGATGGGCATGGGGGGCTAGTTGCACTCCAATCACTTTCGACGGTTCAAAAGGGCACTAGAACTCTAAATTTCCAATCAAAAGGGCCCCTTTTGAAGTTTCTACAACAACCCCTTCCATATGAAATGCCCAGCTCTAAAGGAACAAAAAATAATATATAGTTCATTGTGCCTACCTCGTTCTTATATGCCCTCAGGGCATAACTTAAAACCTTTGCCCCGTGAGTTGTGGGGGAGTTTCCTCCTCAAAAACATATTTTCTATCTGGAAATCAACTATACTGAACAAAATGGCTGAACAAAATGGGGGGCTAGTTGCCCTCCAATTAGTTTCGACTATTAAAAAGGGCACTAGCCCTTTGAATTTCCAATCGAATGAGCTTTTTTTGAAGTTTCTAGGACAACGCATTCTTTCAAAACCTTATATGCCCAAGGGAATACTTTAAAACCCTTGCCATATGGGCCTCGAGGGACTGTCCTCCTCAAAAACAAATTTTCTATCTGGAAATAAACTACGCTGAACAAAATGGCTATCTCGAAATTCTGATTGGGTGTGTTTGGAGAAATATGGGGAGGAGGGGGAGGGGGGGGGGCTAGTTGCCCTCGAATCACTTTCGATAATTAAAAAGGGCACTATTCCTTTTAATTTACAATCGAATGAGACTTTTTTGAAGTTTCTACGACAATACCTTCTATAAAAACCTTATATTTCCCCAGAGCATAACTTAAAACCCTTACCCTGAGAGTTGTGGGGGATCATCCTCATCAAAAATATATTTTCCACCTGGAAATCAAATACGCTAAACAAAATGGCTTGCTCAAAATTTTGATTGGATGTGTTTGGGGGATGGATGGGCGTGGTGGGGGGGGGCTAGTTGCCCTCCAATCCCTTTCGACTTGTAAAAAGGGTACTAGCCCTTTGAATTTCCAATCGAATGAGCCGGTTTTGAAGTTTCTACTACAACGCCTTCTATAAAAACCTTATATGCCCCCAAGACAGAACTTGAAACCCTTGCCCTGAGGGTTGTGGGAGAGTGTCCTCCTCAAAAACATATTTTATATCTAGAAATCAACTACACTGAACAAAATGGCTATCTCAAAATTTTGATTGGAGTTGTTTGGGGGAATGATGGGCGTGGGGTGGGGGGCTAGTTGCCCTCCAATCACTTTCGACTATTAAAAAGGATACTAGTCCTTCGAGTTTCCAATCGAATGAGCCTGTTTTGAAGTTTTTACGACAACGCCTTCTATAAAAAACCTTATAGAACCCCAGGGCATAACTTTGAAACCCTTTCCCTGAGGGTTGTGGGGGTTTGTCCTCCTCAAAAATATATGTTCTATTTGTAAATCAACTACGCTGAACAAAATGGCTGTTTCAAAATTTTGATTGGATGTGTTTGGGGGAATGATGGTGGTGGGGGGGCTAGTTGCCCTCCAATCACTTTTGACTTTTAAAAAGTGCACTAGAACTCTCAATTTCCAATCGAATGAGCCCCTTGCTAAGTTTCTACCACGACCCCTTTCATATGAAGTGCCCAGCTCTAAAGAAAAAAAATAATAAATAGTAAATTGTGCCTACATCGTTCTTATTTGCCCTCAGGGTATAATTTAAAACCCTTGCCCCGAGAGTTTTGTGGAGTTTCCTCCTCAATAAACAGATTTTCTATCTGGAAATCAAATACGCTGCACAAAATGGCTGAACAAAATGGGGGGCTAGTTGCCCTCCAATCAGTTTCGACTATTAAAAATGGCTCTAGCCCTTTGAGTTTTCAATCGAAAGAGCTTTTTTTGAAGTTTCTATGACAACGCCTTCTTTAAAAACCTTATATGCTCCCAGGGCATAACTTAAAACCCTTGCCCTGAGGGCCCTTTGGGAGTGTCCTCCTCAAAAACATATTTTCTATCTGGAAATGAACTACGCTGAACAAAATGGCTTTCTAAAAATTTTGATTCGATGTATTTGGGCAAAGATGAGCGGTGGGGGGGCTAGTTGCCCTCCAATCACTTTCGACTATTAAAAAGGGCACTATTCCTTTGAATTTCCAATCGAAGGAGACTTTTTTGAAGTTTCTACGAGAAAGCCTTTTATAAAAACCTTATATGCCCCCAGGGCATAACTTGAAACCCTTGCCCTGAGAGTTGTGGTGGATCGTCTTCCTCAAAAAATATATTTTCTATCTGGAAATCAACTACGCTGAACAAAATGTCTATCTAAAAATTTTGATTGGATTTGTTAAGGGGAATGATGGGCGTGGGTGGGGGGGGGGTAGCTGCTCTTCAATCACTTTCGACTATTAAAAAGAGTACTAGCCCTTCGAATTTCCAATTAAATGAGCCTTTTTTGAAGTTTCTAAGAACACGCCTTCTATAAAAACCTTAAATGCCCCCAGGGCATAACTTGAAACCATTTTCCTGAGGGTTGTGGGGGAGTGTCCTCCTCCAAAACATATTTTCTATCGGGAAATAAACTACACTGAACAAAATACCTATCTCAAAATTTTTATTGGAGTTGTTTGGGGGAATGATAGGCGTGGGGTGGGGGGCTAGTTGCCCTCCAATCACTTTCGACTATTAAAAAGGATACTAGTCCTTCGAGTTTCCGATCGAATGAGCCTGTTTTGAAGTTTCTACGACAACGCCTTCTATAAAAACCTTATATACCCCCAGGGCATAACTTGAAACCCTTGACCTGAGGGTTGTGGGGGGAGTGTCCTCCTCAAAAACATATTTTCTATTTGGAAATCAACTACACTGAAAAAATGGCTATCTCAAAATATTGATTGGATGTGTTTGGGGGAATGATGGGCGTGGGAGGGGGCTAGTTGCCCTTTAATCACTTTCGACTATTAAAAAGGGCATTAAAACTCTCAATTTCCAATCAAATGAGACCCTTTTGAAACTTCTACGATGACCCCTTCCATATGAAGTGCCCTGCTCTAAAGGAAAAAAATAATGCATAGTACATTGTGTCAACATCGTTCTTATATGCCCTCAGGGCATAACTTAAAACCCTTGCCCTGAGGGTTGTGGGAGAGTGTCCTCCTCAAAAACACATTTTCTATCTGAAAATCAACTACGCTGAACAAAATGGCTATCTCAAAATTTGGATTGGATGTGTTTGGGAGAATGATGGGCGTGAGGGGGGGGGGGGGGCTAGTTGCCCTCCAATCACTTTCGACTATTAAAAAGGGCACTAGCTACTCTAATTCCAATCGAATGAGTCCTTTTCAAAGTTTCTACGAAAACTCCTTCGATACGAATTGCGCGACTGAAGAAGAGAAAAAAAAAACACATTGTGCCCACTTCGTTCTTTACTTAGGCAGCGCTAGCGCGCTGCCTATGCTTAAATGAAAAAACAAGTTTTTTTTTAAACTGAAAGTAAGGAACGGCGTTAAAACTTAAAACGAATAGAAATTAGTCCGTAAATGAAAGGGGCTGTCTCCTTTTCAACGCATCGCTCTTTACGCTAAAGTTTTTATTGTTTAAAAAATTGAGTTGTGAGAAAGAGTCAAACTTTAGCGTAAAGAGCGAGGCGTTGAGGAGGGGACAGCCCCTTTAGTAGGCTTCTCCAATTCTTACTTGTACAATATCATAAGCCTATTTCTAGGACGATCAGAGGCCTACAATACCACCAGCACAAGACCACAAGTCCCATTGAATCCGATCTGGTGTTTCATCAGACTAGATTTCTGGGCATTGATTACCTTGAATTTACGTAATATGTTTGTTCATCCAGAACTGATTGCATTATTAGCGGTATCTAATAATGATAACTGTTTATGATGGTTTTACACATTATAAGTTGTTTCTGCATCTCGTCCAGCATTGATTGCATTGATTAGCGGTATCTAATAATGATTAAAAGTTATATCATAGGGGTGAAACAAATCTTGATAATATTCATATTTTTAATTGAGTTGTATAAATGGTATAAAAGAGTTAAAAATGCGCACCAGATAAGGTAAGTCTGAGAGGATGATAAGTCTGATGCAACTTGACATAAATGTTAGAATAGCATCACTGGTATCAATCTATGGAAACGGTTAGCGATGTCCAGAAGATCTTGTGACTTAACTTGGCTTTCCTTCTTAGGTGACTTATGAAAAATTTAATATTTTTTAGGGAGGGGGGATGATTCAAGGGCTCATTGGGTACATTTTTATGCCCTTTTCATACATTATAAGTTGTTTTTACATCTCGTCCAGAATTGATTGCATTAGTAGTGGTATCTAGTATTGATAACTGTTTGTTATGATTTCACATATTATAAGTTGTTTATGCATCTCGCCCAGAATTGATTGCATTATTAGCAGTATCTAATAATGGTAAAAGTTTATTCCATTAACATACGGGTCAAAAAAAGCTTGATAATATTCATATTTTTAATTTGATTGTATGAAGGGGATAAAAAAAAATTAAAAGTGCGTACCAGTTAAGGTAAGTCTGAGAGAGTGATAAGTCTTAGAAAACTTGCCATAAATGTTAGAATAGTATCACTGGTATCAATCTATGGAAACGGTTAGCAATTTCAAGAAAATTTTGTGACTTAACTCGGCTTTACTCCTTAGGTGACTTATGAAAACTTTAATATTTTTAGGGAGGGGGAATGATTCAAGGGCTCATTGGGATACATTCTTATGCCATTCTTTTTCAAAATTAGCTATTTCTTTTTTTTGGGGGGGGGGGGTGTATCCAAGGGCTTATTGGGTGCGAATAGGGGATGGGATCCTCCCACGCAAATAGAATATTGTGGTTGCGAATTATAACATTGCAGATTATAACATAGAATCAAATGTAGAGTTAGAAATATCTTTTTATTGTGAGTGTGCTATTTGTAATGGACACTATCATGACTTCAGTAATTTGTATGAGAGTAATGCAGCAAATTTACAAATCATGGAAAATGAAATAGTCCTCCCCACAATGAATTCTACGGGTTTTGTGACTCCTCCACACAATGAATTCAGATGGTTTTAGGACTCCTCCCCCCTATTCATAAGTCCTTCTAACCTTGAGCAAAGATATAAAATTTGATGAAGTACTTCTCTGCTCAAATATTACATTAATAGCTTCTAGAATGATAGGACTATATGAAACAAAATTTATTGGTTTGAAAAAATCATCTTGCGGTATTATATTTGAATGTACATTTTCATTATGTAAATGGAACTCTAAGAAATTGACTGTTATAATTGGATAGAGAACTATAACATGTTTAAGTATGATAAAAGCTTATGGGGTACTACATTACACCGTATAAACAGACTAGGATTCTATGACAGAGTGATTACACCACATAATAAAAGTGGTCAAGAACTGAGAAATGTTAAAGAAGAAGTCAGCGAAATTTGCAGCTTTTTCGGGGATGAAGCACTATACGTAGAAGGTAACGTACCTACAGATAGTGTTTTAATTTGAAACTGTGACCCTAGGTTTCCACTTTTCAATTTAGAAGAAATTAAGTGTCCTAAATTTGAAGGGCTTATCACCGTTCTGAAGAGGAGGTTAGGTTCTTCGCGCAGTGGTCACCTAGGGACGTACCTGATCATGATAAGTGCATAAAACACGGTAAAAACTATTCTATATCATTGGATCCTTGTTTGTGTATGTTTAACAGTGAACTTTAATAGTATTTCTATGTAAATATGTGTTTCTTCAAAAAACTTTTTTTCATATGTTTAAGCATTAAACATTTTTAAACTTAACCTGTCTTTATTCTCTAGAATAGTTCTATTCATTCAAGAAACTATGAGAAAAATTATAGTTAAGTAACAAACTCTTTCTTGAATTCGCCTCCTGGAGACACAACACGGGAATTTCATCCAGGAAATTATGAGAAAATTGAAAGTAAGTAACAAACTCTTTCTTGAATTCACCTCTTGAATATACAATACCGAAATTTCTTTCAAGAAACTATGAAAAAATTGTAAGTAACTAACATACTCATTCCTGAATTTGCCTCTTGGATATACAATACGGAAATTTCATTCAAGAAATTATGAAAATATTGTAAGTAAGTTACAAACTCGTGCTTGAATAAACCTCATGAATACACAATACAGAAATTTCATTACAAAATTATAAAAATTTGAAAGTAAGTATTAAACGCTTTCTTGAATTCGCCTCTTGGATACACTACACAGAAATTTCATTCATGACACTATGAAAAATTGTAAGTAAGTAACAACCTTTTTCTTGAATTCACCACTTGGTTAAAAATACCGAAATTTCATTCTAGAAATTATGAACAAATTTTAAGTAAGTAATTAACTGTTTCTCAAATTCACCTCTTGGATACACAATACAGAATTTTAATCAAGAAACTATGAAATTTTTTTAAGTAAGTAACAAACTCTTTCTTGAATTCACCTCTTGTGTGAACAATACAGAAATTTCATTCGAGAAATTATGAAATAATTGGTAATCTTGAAAAATTGTAAGTAAGTAATAAAATTATTTCTGAATTCCCCTCTTGGATACATATTGCAGAAATTTAATTCAAGAAATTATAAAAAAAGTTTTATGTAAGTAACAAACTCTTTCTTGAATTCCACTCTTTAATACGCAATAAAGTAATTTCAATCAAGAAATTATATAAAAATTGTAAGTAAGTAACAAACTCCTTTTTGAGTTCGCCTCTTGGATACTCCATACCGAAATTTAATTCAAAAAATAATTAAAAATTGTAAGTAAGTATCAAAATCTTTGTTAAATTCGCCTTTTGTATAATTAATACAGAAATTTTATTCAAGAAACTATGAAAAATTTCTTAGTATACTCATTCTTGAATCTACTTCTTGGATACACAATACAGAAATTTTATCCAAGAAATAGCGAAAAAATTGTAAGTAAGTAACCAACTGTTTCTTGAATTCACTTCTTGGATACACAATACAGAAATTTCAAACAAGAAACTATGAAAAAATTGTATGTAATTAACAAACTATTTCCTGAATTCACCTCTTGGATGCACAATACAGAAATTTCATTTTACAACCAAAATTACAACCAACAAACATAACCAACATAACGAACATACATTAAATATCAATAAATATCCAACACACATAACCAACATCAAACATAACCAACAAACAACATAACCAACATCTAATCCAGATAACATCAAACAACATAACCATCAAACATTACCAACACTCATAACCAACAATTTTAAGAAACAAACACATACAACAAACAAAACCAACAAACAACATAACCAGAAAACATAACCAACTAGCATCAAACAACATAACCATCGAATATAACCAACAACCCCCATAAAAAGCAATCCTATGTTAATTTTCCCTATCTGACTTCCAGAAATTATTATGGCACCACTACTTTTGGCAACATTTGATACTTGATTAGTAAAATTTTGGCTAGCCATCTTAACCTTTCTCTCATTAAGGACCCAGAATAATGGAATTGATCTAAATTTTTTGCTCAGCTCATTGAGTATTAGCAGCTTAATTTACTAAAAGAATTTATCAGAATTTATCCATTGCTAAAAATACCTCAGTAATTATTCAGACTGGCTTAATGAAAACCACCTTCCCCCTCTGCCTCCATCTTAAGTCTATTTGCACCTTAAAACCAGGGTTTGCTTTCGATTATTACAAGAATATTGAGATAAAAAGCTCTGCCCATAGTTATTGGGGACGGTGTTGCCATGCTGAAACATGGAACAAAACAAAAGTAAGCGGAAAGTAATTACTAAAATTTGATGATGCTGTAGGTGGGTAGGGAAATGTAAAAACTAAGCTTAGTTGTCTAATGTGGCAAAGCAGTTTGAATTCATTCAGAATGTACGTTAATGTAGGCATAGATAAAATCAAATACGATTTAACTATCATCTAATACACATACAACACTTACTAACAGAGGGAAGAGCAAAATGGAGAAGAAAAAACGTAAGTAAAATAAAAGCTACAGAAAGCAAAACTAAATAGATTGAATTGACTAAGTTAATTAAGTAGATTAAATAGACCCCAATAAAATAATAATAAATATGTAAGAAAAATACATAATTAAATAGATAAACTAGCTCCTAAGGAGCCAAAGAATTTTTATGAACTTTTTGAACAAAAAAAGGTGAGGCAATGGAGAAAATTTAGGGTTTGGTATACAAGCATTGAAGATTAGGCTTAAGATCAATAAAAGAAATAATTTTGAATAGCGTTATTGAAAGAATTTGGTATTACCGTAATACACTATAGGAGCTTAGGAGCTTAAAACAGAAAAGTTAAAACAGGGTGTGCATTTTCAGTTTTTGAGTGACCCCTCTCTCGGGCTTTTTGTAAGGATTAGTGTTTATTAGCGAATATTTTGGAATATTTATATATTTTATGGAATATTTTATGGAAAATTTGGAATATTGAATAATATTAGGAATATTTAAAAAAAAACATAAAATAAAATCTACGAAAATACAAAACCAATGAGAGGGAGTATAAAAGTAAGTCCTTCACACTCATAAATTGGTCCATTTTTTCTCAGCTTTCTTTGTCTCATCTGACCTTCTTTTCACCCCATATGTCCTTTTTTCCCTTCTTTCCCCTTACCTTAGTGTCTTATTACGTAGAGTGATCGTTTCCAAGCCTCTTGGTCTCATTTAGCCTCCTTCTGCTCCCAAAAAAATTTGACATTAAAATAAAAACTAATGGTAAGGCCACTCATTATCAAAGCTTAAAATTCTCCAGGGGAAATTAAAAAGAAATAGCTTAAGAAATAAAAGAAAATAATAATTTCACATGGAAGAATTTCAATGTTTCGTTTGTATTTCTATAGTGGCTTAAGACTTGTTCTAGTCTTTTAAACCTTTGTGGTTTCACATAGTATCCTTCTGCTGATAAAGACATATAATAGAAAAATTAATAATTTACGATAGAATTGGCACTTATTCATGTTTATAAATTAAAAGTGTCCTGGAGAGGTTTTAAAGGAAATAGGTTAAAAAAAAAGAAAATAAGAATTTTGTATTGAATTAAAATTCAGGTTTGGTCAACAAAACAACTTGGTCTGGAGATTGCCCTATAGTTGGCGGGAGGGGGAATGAGGGCCATTTTTGCCGTCTCCAGCTCAGCAGTGTGTATTTTATTTACATGTTTATATATTTTAGTTTATATATTTTGATATTTTTTTCTTGCACAAATCAGAATTTTGAAAGTGTTTTTACTTTCACCCCGGTGTCTTGGGCACCATCTGGTTGTTGGCTGCCGTGTCCTCCGGAAGATAGTCCAGACCTCCGGTTTGAGGGACCCAATTAATTTTCAAGTGCTTTTACTTTTCCACTGCCACTGTAAATATGTTCAAGTGCTTTTAAATGTTTTTAGTGTTTATGTAAATAGATTTTAAAAATTGTAGTGTATATATTTATATTAAAATACACATGTATATTCTATTTTTTGAGTATTTATTCTGAAAATGGAGGTTAGGTTTGGTAAGTTTTATTTTGACATTGGAGGAGAATGTATCAACTTAAAACACCATTTAGATCATTTCTTTGCTTACCATAAATTTTTGGCAAAACTTTACTATTAACAAAAATAATTCAAAATCGTGATAAAATGTTTTTAGAGAGTCCCAAAAATATCTATTATTGTTATAGAGTATGGCAAGAGGCCTTTCATAGGCAGAACTACAGTGCTGCCTTAGCAAAGAACGATGAGAGCACAATACATTACTTTTTTTTTGTTTAGACCTGGGCACTTTATTCAACGATAGCCATTTTATTCAATATAGTTGGTTTTCAAATGAAAATTATGTTTTCGAGGAGGACTTTACTCCCACAGCCCTCAGGATAAGAGGTGTAAGTTAAGCCCTGGGGGTATGTAACGATTTTATAGAAATCATTGTCGTAAACAATTCAAAAAGGGCTTATTAGATTGTAAAATCAAAGGGCCAGTGACCTTTTTAATAGTCGAAAGTGATTGGAGGGCAACTAACCCTAATCTCACGCCCACCAACTCTTCAAACATATCCAATCACAATTATGAGAATTTTTTGAGGACAAAACTCCCCCTACAGACCTCAGGGCAAAGGTTGTAAGTTATGCCCTGAGGGCATATAAAGTTTTTTTTACAGAAAGCATTGTCGTAGAAACTTTGAAAAGGGCTCATTCAATTGGAAATCAGAATAGCCACTGCTCTTTTTAATAGCCAAAAGTGATTGGAAGGCAACTAAGACCCCTTCCGCCCACCAATTCCCCAAATACATCCAATCGAAATTTTGAGATAGTCGTTTTGTTCAAGGTAGCTGATTTCCACACGGAAATTATGTTTTCGAGGAGGAAACTCCCCCACAGGAGTTATGCCCTTGGGAAAAATAAGGTTTTTATAGAAACAGTTCTCGTATAACCTTAAAAAGGGCTCATTCAATTGGAAATTCCAAGGGCTAGCGCCCTTAGAATTTCTTTTGAAGTTGAATTACCTTTTTAATTGTCAAAATTGATTAGAGGGCAGCTAACCCCATTCTTACCATTTCCCCAAACACATCCAATCAAAATTTTGAGAGAAACATACAATTAGAAAATGGTATATTTCAATTGTTGGAGCTTTATTCGTTTCAGAGTCAGCGTTGAAACTGATTTATTTATCGTGTCTATTTTACACATTGAAATGTCAAGGGTAATTGTCCCGTGGTAAAAAAAGCCATATTTCCTGGCGTTATTCTAAAAACGACCAGAAATTAAATTGAAAAAAACAATTTTTTCAATAGAAAGTAAGGAGTAACCTTAAAACTGAAAACGATTAGAAATCATTAGTAGTGGTCTTTATAAAGGTTTCACCAGTGATTGCGTATTATGTCTTACCTCTCGCCTGAGACATGAATATACAGTGCAGTCTAACCGGTAAATTGACTTGCCAAAGACAGTGATATAAAGGTTTCACTAGTGATTGCGTAATAATTCTTACCTCTCGCCTGAGGCATGAATATACAGTGCAGTCTAACCGGTACATTAGCTTAACAAGGACAGTGAAAGTGTATACAGTTTCAATTGCACATGGAATTACACAAAAATATACAGTGCAGTTTA
Organism: Artemia sp. Qi Xiang Cuo; assembly: GCF_049724085.1. NCBI lineage: Eukaryota > Metazoa > Arthropoda > Branchiopoda > Anostraca > Artemiidae > Artemia > Artemia sp. Qi Xiang Cuo. The sequence continues at coordinate 30,582 of NW_028300505.1, forward strand.
ACCGGTACATTGACTTACCAAGGACAGTCACACTTTACCAGGGTGCAGTCAACTATGATTCTATAAGTGATTACATAATATTACTAATGTTATATGCGATGGAGGATAGGTTTCTGACTCGTCATTCATGTAAGTCAGTTTTCTACTTCATAATATATATTGCCTGTATGCCTTTTAGGGTAAGTTCATTATCCTACCCAAAAACCGGTGCGTCTTGGTTATGTGTTAATATATTCAGTTTTTATTTGACTATAAAATAGAGATTCAAATAAGAATTTTCTACAGTTTGAATAGTTCATTCACTGTATTTATAGATTTTTTGACCATTTGCATTTGTAGAGATATGGAGACTTCTAAGCGAGTTCTGTTTAGTAAATTTTTCTTGTGTTATAATAAAAATAAATCCATTTTTGTCTCGTCATTAAGTTAAGGAGAAATTTCCTTAAAAATAAAAAAATTAAGGAAAAACCGTGGCATATATAATTGAAAAAGATCTGTAATTGTCAACTTTTGGGGTTTGGTACTGTGGAATTGAAGGGGCAGTGCCCCCATTAATATTTTGAATAAATAAGAATTGAAGTAGCTAATCAAATTGTGCGATTTTTTTCATGCATCATATTAAAAATACATTTGGTTTAGGCTTCGTCTAGGACTCTTCTTCTTCTTTTTTCTATGATTCTAAGCATTTTGCAATTTAGGCATATTAGTTTTAAAAGTATGGCATATTAAATTGAAAAAGATCTATAATTGTCAACTTTTGGGGTTTGGTACTGTGGAATTGAAGGGGCAGTGCCCCAATTAATATTCTGAATAAATAAAAATTGAAGTAGCTAATAAAATTGTGCTAATTTTTTTCATGCATCATATTAAAAATATATTTGGTTTAGGCTTCGTCTAGGACTCTTCTTCTTCTTTTATCTATGATTCTAAGTATTTTGCAATTTAGGTATATTATTTTTGAAAAGCTTGGCATATAAAATTGAAAAAGGTCTGTAATTGTCAATTTTTAGGGTTTGGTGCTGTGGAATTGAAGGGGCAGTGCCCCAATTAATATTCTGAATAAATAAAAATTGAAGTAGCTAATCAAATTGTGCTAATTTTTTTCATGCATCATATTAAAAATATATTTAGTTTAGGCTTCGTCTAGGACTCTTCTTCTTCTTTTATCTATGATTCTAAGTATTTTGCAATTTAGGCATATTATTTTTTAAACGCTTGGCATATAAAATTGAAAAAGATCTGTAATTGTCAACTTTTAGGGTTTGGTGCTGTGGAATTGAAGGGGCAGTGCCCCCATTAATATTCTGAATGAATAAGAATTGAAGTAGGTAATCAAATTGTGCTATTTTTTTCATGCATCATATTAAAAATATATTTGGTTTAGGCTTCGTCAAGAACTGTCGCTCTCTTTTCTGTGTGTTTAAGATGAGTTGGGGCTATATGCTATTAAGCTACATAGTTTGAAAACTGAAAATGAATTTTTATTTTAGGATGTTGTTGATCAAACCTCAAAACAAAATCGTGCAAAGTTGGACAGCCCCCAGGGCAACATTGAGACAAGCCTGATCAAATCATTAAATTCGATCAGTCCAAGTGTAATTCGCCTCGCACCCCATTCCGAAGGAAAGGGGGTTTCTAGCGACCTAGCTGTGATTTTTGACGTAAGTGCAAATAAATATTCTGAAAATATTATAATAATTTATTACATCGATTCCTTCTATGTTTGAGGTCGATAAGGCTCTTTCGCGATTGACTTGTAAATAATATGCAACGCAATGAAACCTGACTTAAGGCATCAATGTAGTGTGGTTAAGAAATAATAGTAGAAACCGAATTAGCATGCCTCTTTGGTATAATGAGATGCGGGTCCCGTTTGGATGTAACAAATCTATGTTTGAGGTCAATAAGGCTCTTTCGCGATTGAACTGTAAATAATATGCGACGCGATGAAACCTGACTTAAGGTATCAATATAGTGTGGTTAAAAAATAATAGTAGAAATCGGATTAGCATGCCTCTTTGGTATAATGAGATGCGGGTCCCTTCTGGATGTAATAAATTTATGTTTAAAATCCCGCCAGTTTCTTGTATGCAAGAGATATTTAATATGGGAATTTAATGAAAATTGTTATTTGTCGTTCACGGAGATAAATATTCTGAAACTTTAATTATAGTTTATTAAATCAAAGCCTTCTATGATACAGGTCCATAGGACTCTTTCGATATTGACCTGTAAATAATATGCAATGCAGTGAATTCTGACTTAAGGAGCTTGGCGATTAAATTTATTTTGTGATGATTTTAATTAATGCAAACTCAACGAATGGGGTATTGCTTGCTCGAGGAATAATAATAATACTAATAATAATAATTTCAAATCAGCTACTTATAACTGTATATGTATTTTCTGAAGGGGGTTAATTATAGTAGAAAAAACGTAGGGGTTAGATACCCCCGTTTATATTTTTATGTTATAGCATTGAGCAATTCTTCCTTTAACTCTTAATAATCCCTTGAAGTGGCGTTCTTTTTTTATATATATATTTTTTAAGATGATTGGAATTTAGGCCTATAAGCTTATAAGCTACCTACTTCTGAATAAATAATATATGAGGTAAATAGTCAAAACTAATGCAAACTCAACGAATGGGGTATTGCTTACTCGAGGAATAATAATAATAATAATAATTTCAAATCAGCTACTTATAAGTGTATATGCATTTTCTCAAGGGGGTTAATTATTGTAGAAAAAACTAGGGGTTAGATAGCCCTGTTTATATTTTTATATTATACCATTCAGCAATTCTTCCTTTAACTCTTAATAATACCTTGAAGTGGCGTTCTTTTTTTTATATATATGTTTTAAGATGATTGAAGTTTAGGCGTATACGCTTATAAGCTACCTACTCCTGAATAAATAATATATGAGGTAAATAGACGAAATTAATTCAAACTCAACGAATAGGGTATTGTACCGTGTATAAAATATACTTAAAATATGAAAAATTTATAGTGTTCTAAATACACTTCTGACGTAAATCAAACTCCCCTAACTAAGTTTGAAATTCCATTTCAAACTCTCATTTATTTATCAGCCAAATATCCCTTTAAAAAGCTCAAAGCAAAAGATGATTAATTCAAGAATACTCCTCTCTACTTTGTAAAACTTTTGTTTGACAAAACAAAAGGCTCTTGAACATTCAAGAGGTTATTGACAGATTTCAAAGGTAAAAAACTGCGGGTTTTTTGCAGGCACAATACTAATGAGATGGATTGAAATTCGCTGAAGTATTTTTGCGAAACATAGTGTGACATTGTTTAAAACTTAGTTTGGCAGTTTTTAGAAGTACTCTCAGGAATGTGTATGTTTAATGATGAAAATATTGCGGAAAAAACTATTGGGTAGTTTAGAAAAATAATGGTCTGATCTTGTCAGCATAAAAGTAAAGTGGCGGGTCCTCTGAGAGCAGCTGGACCAAATGGGAAACAGTTATTATTGCTCAGAATCAGAACTCATGTTATAAGGGAGTGAAAAAGTATTTTTCGGGATTATTATATTATCATTTAGAGATCGCCTATGATTACTAAGAAGTATTATGACTATGAGATCTATCTGTTAGCATTACTGAAGTCCGTTGCTGTACAATCAAGCATGTAAAATCAATAAATCTATTACTTCTCTATTTGTGTTGTTTTATATGCCTGTGTCTAGCATCCCAGAGTAGATAACTAGTTCGATTGTTCTCCAATTGGTAACGTTCTCAAGGTATCTGATAATTTTATGAAGAATGATTACACGCCTAGATTGATGACTCCTTGGCCCATTTAGTCACCTCACAAGGGAATTAAGTTTTATTATTTAATCTATTTTTATTTTCTCCCATAGGGAGTGGCGCGGTCAAACATGTATCATATTCCCCATTACAATTGGCTCGTTCCTTAACGCCACAGATGCCGTAACTTCAACGCCACAGGGCAAAATTACAACGCCACTGATGGCGCGGTCGTAAACTCTGAAGAAAGATACGAACTAGTTAGGCTATAAACTTCTTAATTTAAATTTAAAATATTTGATGGATACAGAACTATAAAAATAATGTCTAAGCCTATAACCACTAAGCTATAACAGGGAAACCCTTTTAAAATATCTCATAGGAGATAATAGCATTCCTCAATTAGGTTAAGTGAAAGAGATTTATTTAAGTGTATAATTCCGCTAATTAAAAAACACAGAAATGGCGGAAGAGTTGAATGCAGTATTCCTTGCGCAAAAAATAGTCGCAAAAAATGTAGAAATAACCAAGTTTATCCCGCAATATGACGGACAAACGGACGTTGATGAATTTAATACACAACTAGCACAATTTGTAGAGTTAACTAAAAATGAACTGAAAACATTAATAAGTATGCTTCTTTTAAGGCTAAGAGGGCAGGCATTAACTTTTATAAAACAGATTGAAAAGAATGTCGGAAAGGATAATAATTTGCCGATAAATACAATAGAAAAACTGTTAACGGCATTTAAAGACAGATTTATTGAAACAAGTTCAACAAACAAATTAAAACATGGGACTGTATGCATCGATCATGCAAAGAACGTACAAGAATATTTACACAACATACAAAAATCAATAGAAGCGAAATATGGCAAAGACTCAGGAGACTTATATGAAAAAATCATACCAAATGCATTTTTGCAAGGACTTCCACCAAAATTATATATAATAGTAATTTCTAAGAACATCCAAACGTTGGACCTAGCAGTTCAGGAAGTAGGGCGAATGATCAAAATCGATATGATCGTAGCAAATCATAGCAAGAAAAAGACAAATAGCAAAGGCGAATAAAAACAAACCTAACCTCCAAGGGTGATCAGGCGTACCCAAATTTCTTTTCAAGGGATAATTCCCCAGTACCGCAAAGAATTAGAAAACAAGAAACCACCAGGCAGAAAACAGTACGTTTTTAGCCTGTGAAACCAACCAATTACGAAAATACCCGGTAATAAGATGTTATATCTGTAATAGTGTCGGACATACTGTGAAAGAATGTCGCTTTAAAAATAGAAACATGGCGGCATCATTTGGTGGAGACCCCGCCAGAAATACAAGACACTATGGCAATCATTTGTTCGGGAGAACAAATCTTAGTACCAGGGGCGCACAAGGGTACACTCAGGACGCAATAACGTACTAACGCGAGAAATACAAACTATAGCAATAATACATGGCATAGGCAGACAAATGTGAATCAGGTAGATACGCCTATGGAACCTTACGTGTCTGAATCTCTATTGCAGGCATCTATGTATGAAATAAATTCCCAGGGAAACGCTTTAGGCCTCTCAGAAGAACAAATTGGACCCAGAAGGGGCCTAGAATATTTCATAGGTCCAAACCCGTAGTAGTACCGTCCTTCAGTGATAATAATAACAAGTTACCTATATTTAATGATTTTTGTATAGCAAATGTTTACTTTAAAGCTTTAGTTGACAGTGGCGCAACAGTTAATATTAGAAACTCAGGCGTATTTAATATGTTGCCTCCGTATATCAAGCGACGGAAAAGGTCAATAATCCCAACTTAATTAGTGTAACAGGGCATAAATTGGACGCAAAAGGTTCAATTCGCCTTGACGTGAAAAGGGATAACAGGATTTTTCCGACAAATTTTATAATATGCAACAATTTTCCGTACGAAGCCATCATAGGCACAAATTTTTTAAGATCAAATAAAATATTGTTAGACGTAGCAAACGAGAGGCTTGTATACCCGGCTAAGCCAGGGAAAGGAACCTCTACCTTAAGGAATGTTAACCGAGGTTACGAAAAAATGTAACAGTAAATAAAATTTCCGGTGGAATAATGTCACAATCTGTTGAACCTTATGTCTCGCTACAAAAAGGACTTGGCATAACAAGAACTCCATTTTCTTATTCCGAGCGATATCGGAAAAATGAAATAAATTCAGATAATAAGAGGATTGAATCTGCAAAAATAAAAATAGGAGATATGCAACAATATTGATCAAAAGAAATCAACGAGGTAGTGAAATTATGGAAACAAGTAGAGAACACCAAAATAGTCCAGGCGAAGCCACTATTATTCTCGGATAGCACCAGTCTAAACTTAATAGACAATGAAAATAAAGAAAAGTATTATGGGTTTGCAATACGGAAAACAAAAATCCCTCTCAGGACAATGCAAGGGATTCAAATATTGTAGCAATAAGAGATTTCTGGCCGTCCTGACAGCGGTAATGAAGATTGATCGTGTCAAGTCTAAAATTATACCTTAAACTGTGAACTTACACTTTATAGGTTCTCCGATAGCGCCGCTTCTAGCACTAAAGATTGTGTCAACTAGGCTAGCGCCGCCCTCAATTAATGGGAGAAAATTGAATATGTAGACATATAAATGTGGCCTCTTTTTTCTCGAGCTATCTGGAGATCCGATTCCCTGGGAGCGTTTACCTTGGAGACATGCGAACTAATTACCTATTATTAGACTAGATGCAGACATATAAAATGGAATAAACACAGATAAAAAAGGGCAATAGATTTATTGAAATTACATACTTAGGTGTACAGCAATGGGTCACTTCAAATGATAATAACGGTGACAACTATGGAAGAATATAAGAATTTTGTCTGAGTGGTTTTGACTCTGATTTACCAATAATCCCCAAAAGCACTTCTACCCCACTATCAAATATAGCTCTTCAGTCCTGCGTCGTGAGAACTGGCTCACCATTGGCACGAGTTGACCAAGGATGTGAACCCGTCGTACAATAATCTTTCTTAACTATTTTTGATGATTTAGACGTTCACACGGTTCCTATCGTTTTAACTTCCTTAGAAATATTGCACGTAGCATAATTTTTATTACTCACTCTCTTAGCGAAATCTAAAGCCTGAATAGTGCTGTTCTTTGTCTGGGGGTGACTGCACTTTTTCTCTTTGCTGATTAAGGACTTCATTGTTGAAACTAGGTTTAATTTAAATATAGGAAATCGGAATTATCTTTAGAAAGAAGGAACTTTATTTAGGTATTTTAAATACATCGCATTTTACTCATGGTACATATTACCCTTTCCATCAATTAGTGGCGCCCCGTCATTAGTAACTGCTCGCCTTTGGGCTTTTAAAATGTTCGCCATTTATTAACTATTTCTTCTACATAATTATTTTATATTTATGTTATGGCCTAATCAGGAGTGCTAAAAATTTTCTCTATTACTTTTCTTATTTTATTCTACATCCCTATCTAAAATTCATCTACCGGACTAAGATTATTCATGGTTCTAGGCTAGCTACTATACTAAGGATTTTTTTTCATTTTTTTACAAGTCTTTTTTTTATTTTGCTGTCTATATGGCATACTACATTCTATCTACGCTACATTAAATGAATGACATGATAATTTTACACTTAATTCTACTTGAACATCTAGCGGTACATACATGAATGATTTATAACAAACAATATTGGGTTTACCATATTCACTGGTAACATTAAAACACTTTCACTATTGGGATTTTTGAGTTATCAAAGTTATTAGGAAGTAACATATGTAAATTCACATCTATCTCATCACCTTCGAGTCTTTAGCGTACTCCATCCTTCTGTTGCAAATAATTGTCATTCACTCCTTTTGTCTTGGCAAAAATTTTTAAGCATTTACGTTATGGTTTATTCATGGAACAGTTCGAGCCTGATTGTGTTCACACGACAAGTTTTCTCTAATTGTCAACTGGGAAATGATGATTCCCATTACAGGTGTTGGCATATGCTTTCAGGGTTCATTCTCACCTACCCTTTTTTTGAAAGTTCATAGGGTGCCTTATCATTAAGGGTTCCAACACTGGGCATGCGTTTATTTTCTTCTCAGCATATCATTTTTAGGATATTTTGGGGCACATAGAGAATGTATTCTCGCGTAAAATTGTTCATTTGTGCCTTTTATAAAATTGTTAGCTCATTGCTTGCGTCGATTAGCCTTTGCGATGATTCCTAGGTTAATCACGGGGTAATTGAAGTTTGCATCCAAGCATCTAGGCTTAGAATCCTAGCTCTGAAAAGTCCAAAAAGCAAACTACAAATCCCAAATCATAATTTTCTGAAAGCATACACCTATGAAAGGCTAAGAAACCTAGCTCAGAAAAGTCAAAAATAGCAAATTAACCATCCCAAATCATAGGTTTCAGACAACACATACCTATGAAAGGCTAAGAAATCCAGCTCAGAAAAGTCAAAAATAGCAATCCATGCACCCCAAATCATAGGTTTCAGACAACACACACCAACGAAAGACTAAGAAATCTAGCTTAGAAAAGCCCGAAATATTAATTTATATTTCCCAAATAATAAGTTTCAGAACACATTCACCTAAGAAATACTAGGAAACCTTATCTAAGAAATGACTGAAATAGCAAACTATTCAACCCAATCTATAGGCTTCAGACACCAAACGCCTATGAGAGACGATGAATCATAGCTCTGAAAAGTCCAAAAAGTAAACTACACCTCTCAAATCATAATTTTCTGACAACACACACCTATGAAAGGGTAAGAAATCCAGCTCAGAAAAGTCAAAAATATCCAACCACTCATCCCAATCATAGGTTTCAGTCAGCACACACCTATGAAAGGGTAAGAAATCTAGCTCAGAAAAGTCAAAAATAGCAACCCACACATCCCAAATCATAGGTTTCAGACAACACACACCAACGAAAGACTAAAAAATCTAGCTTAGAAAAGCCCGAAATAGTAATTTACATATCCCAAATCATAAGTTTCAGTCAACACACATCTACGCAAGGCTAAGAAACCTAGCTCATAAAAGCCTGAAATAGCAAACTACTCATCCCAAACTATTGGTTTCAGACAACAAACACCTATGATGGACTAAGAATCCTAGCTCTGAAAAGACCAAATAGTAAACTAAAAATCCCAAATCATAATTTTCTGACAACACACACCTATGAAAGGCTAAGAAACCTAGCTAATAAAAGCCGGAAATAGCAAATTAACCATCCCAAATCATAAGTTTAAGACAACACTCACCTATGAACGGCTAAGAAATCCAGCCCAGAAAAGTCAAAAACAGCAATCCACCCATCCCAAATCATATGTTTCAGACAACACACATCAACGAAAGACTAAGAAATCTAGCTCAAAAAAGCCCGAAATAGTAATTTACATATCCCAACTCATAAGTTTCAGACAACACACACCTACGAAATACTAGGAAACCTAGCTCATAAAAGCCTGAAATAGCAAACTATTCATCCCAAACTATAGGTTTCAGACAACAACCGTCTATGAGAGACTAAGAATCCTAGCTCTGAAAAGTCCAACTAGCAAACTACACATCCCAAATCATAATTTTCTGACAGCACACACCTATGAAAAGGTAAGACATCCAGCTCAGAAAAGTCAAAAATAGCAAACCACTCATCCCAAATCATAGGTTTCAGACAACACATACCTATGAAAGACTAAGAAATACAACTCAGAAAAGCCTGAAATAGCAATTTACATATCCCAAATCATAAGTTTCAGACAACATGCACCTACGAAATACTAAGAAACCTTAGCTCAGAAAAACCTGAAATAGCCAACTACTCATCCCAAACTAGAAGTTTCAGACAACAAACACCTATGAGGGACTAAGAATCCTAGCTCTGAAAAGTCTAAAAAGCAAACTACACCTCCCAAATCATAATTTTCTGAAAGCACACACCTATGAAAGGCTAAGAAATCTAGCTCAGAAAAGTCAAAAATGGCAAACCACTCATTCCCAAATCATCGGTTTCAGTCAACACACACCTACGAAAGGCTAAGAAATCCAGCTCAGAAAAGTCAAAAAATAGCAACCCACACATCCCAAATCATAGGTTTCAGACAAAAAACGCCTATGAAAAGCTAAGAAATCCTTAGCTCAGAAAAGTAAAAATAGCAATCAAACCACCCCAAATCAAAGGTTTCTAGACAAAAAACACTAACGAAAAACTAAGAAATCTAGCTTAGAAAAGCCCGAAATTGTAATTTAAATATCCGAAATCATCAGTTTCAGACAACATTCACCAACGAAATACTAGGAAACCTTAGCTCAGAAAAGCCTGAAATAGAAAACTATTCATCCGAAACCAGAAGTTTCAGACATCAAATGCCTATCAGAGACTATTAACCCAAGTTATAAAAATTCAAAATAGAAAACTGTAGCTTTCAAATAATAATTTTCTGATAACACACACATATAAAAGGCTAAGAAATCTTGCTCGGAAAAGTCAAAAATAGCAAACCACTCATCCCAATCATAGGTTTCAGTCAACACACACCTATGAAAGGCTAAGAAATCCAGCTCAGAAAAGTCAAAAATAGCAGGACACACATCCCAAATCATAGGTTTCAGACAACACATACCTATGAAAGACTAAGAAATCCAACTCAGAAAAGTCCGTAATTGTAATTTATATATCCCAAATCATAAGTTTCAGTCAACACACATCATTTTCTGATGACTCTATGCCCATATATGGACTTCCGCTCGGAGTAGCACCTCCCTCTCTACTTGCTAGCACCAAAGATCAGTCCCGAGGACCCAGAGGAAATGAAGCAACTTCGACCTATGAGACCCCCTCTCATACCTGAAAAAAATCATACTGCAGAGTAGGACTAGAGGTAACCCCAAAATCACAACTACTCCACATAATGGTCACCACAGTGACAAAGTGCTGCCCTAAAACAAACTTTTATTGATTATATCTTTTAGTTAATCGTCAAAAATGGATTAGGGAAATGGCATTTAACCAAAAACAAACAGTTGGGCTATAAAACATATAATAAAAACTATAAATTTCGAATTCGTTATCTATTGTCTGTTCGAAAATTTGGCTGGTCTACAAATTCAGATTCAATTTGAGAATAAAAACTATAACTTAAAATGGCAATTCAAAAATGTAATCAAATGGCATTGATAAGGCCTTATTCCAGAGAAAATGAGGAGTCCAGTCCACTCATGAAGTGAATAGAATAGCCTAGATTTAGATGTTACAATTAGTAAAAGGTAGCCTAGTGTTGAGCTTGGAAGTAAAAAATACAGAAATCCAAAGTGACAAATTCTACAACAATGCCAAAAACTTTAATTATAAAAACCTACTGAAAAATAAACCACCTAAAAAATAATAAACCATTCAAAGAACTGATGAAATAGACTTTCTTTCTGTAGAGTATATGCACGCCTCGCCTTTAGAACAAAATGAAACTCTCCAGGTGATGCAAATTAAAATTTAATCAGCTATTTTGCAAATAGCTCATCGCACTGGACTTGAAATCCTGTGAAGAGGGTTTTTGAGTCCTGGCGTTGCTGGTTGGTTTGGAACGGGGTCAGTGGTGTGGATCTGTAAGCTTCGCCAGAGTCCTAAATGGATGCGCCTGCTCTAAATGAAAATCAAGGGGAAAACACGGGAAGCGTTGGATGATTTGACCCCAACCACGCATTGCACTCTCGGCCGAAAGCAGTGAATCAGGAGATCGGTACCTGTGCAACGCAGACCATCGGTCAGCATCAAAGTATAATCACCTACGGAACAAGTACTGACAAAACTCTCCAAAAATGACCCCGCGTACCTCAGCGCCTCTAGACGCAAAGTGCTGTACTAATTAATCGCTCCGAGCCAAAATACCGAGTGACCGGGATGAATTGTGTAACTACGGGTTTTAGTTGCCAGGTTCGCATAGGTGTACAAGGGGTCACTTTTTTGTGTGGAGAGGATAGGTTTTGTCAGTACTTGTTCCGTAGGTGATTATACTTTGGTCAGTATGCAACAAAGTTTAAGGTAAGTATTTCGTAAATACGATTCTAAATCAAGAAAAGAAAGTAAGACACTGTTAAAATTATAAGATGCCAAATTAATCCAATTTTTATTTCACCATTTTATTTCCTAATCATTACAGTTTTCACTTTTTGAAAGGTAGAATCTAAAAAAGTACCAAGCTTGCACAAACCATTCAAAAAACAAACGAAAATTCAAATAAAACAGTTTCAATTTAAAAAAAAAATACGAAACAGGTATATACTATTTTTTATAAAAAATATGAGGCAAGAATACAATACATTGTTTGTAAGCCCGAAACCAGAATGAACGAACAATTTCAGTTAAGTCAACTTACAGAGTAATGAACGTTCCTTCACCTCAGTTTGTTGAAGACTAAGAAAATATCGGAGCATGTTGCTCTTTTCTTCTGTCTAACTATGGAGGAATCTGATTGGATAGAAAGAGATCAGCCCCTTAATTTTTACTTCTCGAGACATTTTACTTGAAAAACAAAGTCAAATATTTTCGGGTGTACCTCAAAAGTATCGGTGCTACGAAAATTAATATTTTACTTTAATTACGATTTACTGTTATCAGTAAATCTAGGAGACTTCGGAATCCTGATGCAGTAAAGCAGTAAACTGTAGCGAGTCTAATAGGAATAGGAGTTGGCAGAGGGGGGGGTCAATCCACCAAGGAAGAAGACATTGAAAACGTACAAAAAAAGGCAAATCAAAAAATACCCGTATAAATATTTTAAAAAATAACTTGGTTGCCCCCCCCCCAGAAATTTCATGGTGGTACTCTAGTTACTATAGAATAACAAACCCTATACCTCCATTGCCAAATCCCCGAGGAGTGTTGCAGCAACCATGATCTATGGGGTCGTAGATCTGAAGCAACATCAGCAGCTTTATCTCATGGGTGATATATTTGTAAGTTCCCGTAACACATATACAAACGCATTATAGTCATTGTAAGTTAATAATTGTAAGGTCAACTTCTAATTACATAACTTTCGTGTGTACGAAGTAATCGCCAAACTCTGTATCCGTACTGTTTTTGTTTTCAGCTGCATTAAGACTGTGCTACTACGGTTAGTGATTATCCATGCAACGGGTCATTGTGGAAACTTTAATTTCTTAAGGGCTCCGCACACGTCGCTGATTTCAGGAACTGATTTACAAATCAGCGCCGGTTTTAAAAGAAATCGGCGTCGATTTGAACTTGAAAAATTTTCTTGTTTTTGGTACCGATTTACAAAATCAGCGCCGATTTTTATCATGATCATAAAAAAAAATAGGGATACAAATAAATAGTCAGCCAGAGATATCTGTAGTGAAAGACCCCACTACTGAGCTGAGAAATAAGCTGAGATCAATCATGCAACTATTAATAAATTCCATTTGACTATTTGTGTCCATGATTTTTTGTTTTGAAAATTTTGCGCAATAAATTTTTCTTTCAACAAATTTTTCTTACCGCTACCGTTTGTCCACTGATGCTGAAATCGGTTCCCGAAATCAGCAATGTATGCCGAGCCCTTTAGTGTAAGATTCATTTTCGGAACTACAAGAGTGCATGCCCTCTTGCTTACTTTTCCTGGTATTAAACCTCCAAAATACAATAAACATCGAAATCGAAAATTTTTGAAGAAATTGAAATTATGTTTCCAAATTAGGATTTCGGGTATTATTTACCAAAAATTTATGAGTGATATGGTATTTTGATTAGGTTGTCGAAGAGGTAATACAAAGTTTTATCGTTATTCAAAGTTAATGATTTCTTTTGGATACAGAAGAGTGCAAGTCTTCTGGCTGACTTTCCATGGCATTAAATTTGTAAGACAAAATAAATATCAAAATCGAAAATTATAGGAAAACATTAGGAACTTCTCTGTTTCGAAATCACGATTTGCGGTATTATTTCCCAAAAATTTATGAGCGATACGAAAATTTCGCTTAAGTTTTCGAAGAGATAATATGACGCTCTATTAGTATTCAAAATTATTTTATTTCTATAAAGCTTGTGTAAACTTTTATTTTTTAGCGCAGGGTTTATTTTCAGATATAGAAGAGTACGTGTCTTCTTGCTTACTTTTCACGGCATTAAATGTCTAAAATGTAATGAAAATCGGAATAAAAACAATTAAAAAAACAATCGGAACTTCTCTGTTTAGACATCAGGGTCTGCTGTATTATTTCCCAGAATTTTATGAAAGATAAAAAATTTTGCTTAGGTTTTCGAAGAGATAATATGAAGTTTTATCAGTATTCAAAATATTCGACTCCTACAAAGTTTAGCTTATAAAATCGGAAATATTACTTGGGTAAAATGTTGGAAATTTTCATGGTAAAAACTTCAAAATAGAAAGTCACGGAACGAATTTCATTTTTGAAAACCGATAACAACTCCGGTTCTTAGAAGATCAAGATCTATTTATCCTTGTTCAAAAACATCAATCTTTTTCTAGAAAAATATTTTCTCTAAGATATCAAAAAATTTGATGCGTCATAACAACTTTGGAAAGAATTTCTAAATGAACGAAGCGATGTCTTCTATAATAAAGTTCAAACCATCATGCGTAAAGCCCAAAAAATCAGAATTTTGGCATTCGAGATCAACTTTTCTAGAATTATTTCGAAGAAATCTAGAAGAGATACATAATTTTGTTCTACAGTTCCCAGAAAGATGATTTAATGTTCTGCAGGAGTTCTGAAAAAGTCTATCCAGCTAGGATAGTTTTGTCTTGACATCATGTAGAACATGAGAAAAAAACAGAATCTGTTATTTTTCTTGAAAACTGCTAAAAATTTTGAGAAATTAGTTAGAACTTTTCTACCCTATTTCACGATCCCCAACAAAGAAATACTTTGAGTTTGTATCTCTTACCACTTCCGGGCTACAGATTGCTGGTCAGGAGAAACGGCTGCTTGGGATGCTTTCGTATCAAAAGCTGTGAAAGCAGTATTTTTGTTCCGCAACAGAGCGATATATGTCGCGGTACATGCTATACATAAATACGCTGCAGTGGTATGGTAAGAGCAAGGGATTTGGAAGATTCTTACGGATTTTGTCTGATCATCAACAGTTATCCTAAGTGATTTGATCAAATCAAACCAAAACAAAGAAGAACTGACAAGAAAACGTAAATGAAGGCATTCACACCTAGGAACAAAGGCATGATCAACGAAGGACGATTTCAAAGGTGCCTTCGCCAACAATCTGCCTCCGATATCTCTCACTTCTTTTCCGCACCGCGGACACTGGACTAGCGACTCCGTACTGCGAGGATAGGGAGCTGTTGTTAGTCCGGAGAGGCAGCCGCAGCAAATATTTCGCATTCTGGAGCAGTAAGAAGAGACCAAAAAGGTTCAAGGGCGAGCAGATGCGGTAAAACAAATGCATTATAAACGCTAGCTAAGATACGGCTGTTAAATTTTAACTTTAATTCAACTAGTAAACATCTTCCGTTAAATCAACTAGTATACATATTCCTAGATTTGTTTGACAAAAAAATCTTTCAGAAGTTGATGAGTGGCTCGAAAATTTGACCCAATCGGTACACCAAGATACGTCAGTGTGCTTTAATAGCACAATACGTCAGTTGTGCTTTAATAACGTGTTCACCCAACTAAACATTTGTCGGGCAATCTGAGCGGTGATCAGGAACTCAGTCTTACTCTCATTAAATCGAAGACCAATACGTTTATACTCCCTATCGAGAATTCGAAAATTTTCGTATGCTAAAATTTTTTATTAATTATTTTTTCCTGGGAAATAATTGATTTATGCGAAAATATTGCTGCCGTTTTGTAACAGCCGTTTCAGTTAATTCTACCCTAAAATATATCTAGCCCGAGGGGCACCCCCCCAAAAAAAAATTCCCCGTGGAAAAAAAGGCTTTACACAGTTGAGTATTTTATTTGATTTTTTTTTTTTTTTAATTTACGTCGGGAAATGGTATTCTGGTAATTGTGTATTATGCGCCACTTACTCAAGTTTACGATGTGTAAAATTCGAGAACACATCGTTTTTTGTTTTTTTTTTGTTAGTTTCTTTGTTACTTTACAAATAAATCTGCGCTCGAGATGTGCATATTAGGGGGGGGGGGGTGTGTAAGCATAACTTGTCTGCATGCAAAATGTGTTTGGTACAATTATTCTGCATATTAGCTAGATAGACAAATAAGTGTATTTTAAAGCCAAATATACGGCCATGAACACAGTAAAATAACATAAATAAATATAGTGAATGGGGAGGGGAGTTTCACCCCCCAAAAGTGCCCTCCCCCACGAAAAATACCCCCCCCCTCCTTCGGAAAGTAACCCACACGGAAAATACCCCCTCCTTGGAAAATACCCTCGTGGAAAATAAGGTTTCTAAATTTGAAACTTTTATTAGAGTTTTTTTTATAGTTTTAGTCAGTTTTGTTTATAGTTGAAGTCAGAAAATAATTCTTTCTAGCTTTATTTGTTGAAGTAAAAAAAGTGGAGCTATATTTCATAGCTCCATCGGGAATCGCAGCCCTTCCCCCGGGACCTGTCATGGCCTCGTTAAGTCAAAAATGAGTAGAAATAAATTCAAATAATTTTCCATGCGTAAAACTACCACAAATAACCATAAATAAGTGAATTGAACCCAAAACGAACAGAAATAACAATAAATAACCTATTCAAATCCAAATAGCAACAATTAGCATGAGTAGGGCTGTCAACCCCCACACCTCCTCAAGACCAGAAAGTAATTTGCACTTTACTGAAAACAAAATACATTTTAAATATCTTCACTTTTTTGACTTCAACACATAAAGAAGTATTAAGACTATAAGGAATATATATCACAATATGTATATCAAACTGACAATACAAGTTTTTTTAAGTAAAGTGCAAATTATTTTCTGGTCTGAAGAAGACATGGTGTTGTCAGCCTTACTCCTTTTACTTTTTGCTCGTTTTGAGTTTGACTAGGCTATCTATTATAATTTCTGTTAGTTTTGGGTTTCATTTATTTGTTAATGGTGACTTGTGGTAGTTTTACACTTGGAAAATAAGAAAAACAGACTCGTAGAATTTGACAACAGTTTTGTCCGTATAAACTTAAACAATTTAGAATGTGTTGGTTCCCAAAGCCAACTATCTTTTCAAAGGATAGCCAAACCTTCTTGAAATTTTTGGTCCCGTATTTTTTAGCTTAATTTTGATGATTGTTTGCTTAAATCGTTCTTCTTATTCATTTTTTTTTTTAATTTGGAACACGCTACTGCCAAACAATGCAGAAAGTAACAATGATGCACTCTAAGAAAAAACGGATCTGTGGTTTTTTTTCTTTAAGTTTTTAAGATACCTCTGGTGTGTAAATTCCTCTTTTTCCCATTCATTTGCCCTTTTCAACAAAACTATAAAAAACTTAAATAAAAGTTTCAAATTTAGAAACCTTATTTTCCACAGGGGGGGAGGGTATTTTCCAAGGAGGGAGTATTTTCGCTGGGGTTACTTTCCGAGGAGGGGGGGGGGGTATTTTTCGTGGGGGCGGGCATTTTTGGGGGGTTAAACCCCCCCCCCCCATTTACTATATTCATTTTTTTACTGTGTTCATGGCCGTACATTTGGCTTTAAAATACACTTATTTGTCTATCTATCTAATATGCAGAATAATTGCACCAAGCACATTTTGCATGCAGACCCGTTATGCTTACCCCCCCCCCCAAATTTGCAAAACTATAGCGCAAATTTATTTATAAAGTAACGGAGAAACTAAAAAAAAAAAAATTGTGTTCTCGAATTTTACACAGCGTAAACTTGAGTGAGAGGCGCATAATACACAAGTAACAAAATTCCATCCCCTATGGAAATTAAAAAAATAAAACTCAAATAAAATTCTCACATTTGGAAAGTCTTATTTTCCACGTTTTTTTTGGAGGGGGGGGGGGGTATTTTCCGCGGGCGGGGGATATTTTTACGGGGAGGGGAGGGGGATTTCCCACGGAAGGGGGGTTATTTTCCGGGGGTATTTTCCAGGGGGGTATTCACCTAGAACGATCTCCCGAGAATGCAAACTAGAACTCATAGAATAAATGTTAGAGGTCTATTAAGCATAGCCCAACTGGCTGTTCCTGTTGTTTCTTACTCAACTAGATAAGGGTTGACATCCACTAAGATTCCAAAAATGTTATGGAGCCTAAACCAATCCCCATCCCTGGGATCCACATGTGAAACAAAACTTCATTATATGAGAAGGTCTTCGAAGTCTTAAACCTGGCCCTCACTATGACTACCACGAGTGAATCAAATTTTACCATTGAGAAACCAATATTTTGGGTAATAACATGATCTTCCAAATCTGGTAGATTTTAATTCTTTAACTAGTCGGACAAAAAAAAATTACTAAGAAAAACCGTTCGGACGGTTTCTAATAGACCCGAAACCTAAAATCGATCGTTCAGGGGCGGAAGGGGTTCCCCCTGGATCCATGCCTTGGCTACCCTGAAATTTCATTAACTGAGGAGCTTTGCAAAGTCTTAATCTAGCCCTGACTATTACTGTATAAGTAGACCAAATTTGTCCGCGAATTACCAGAGATCAGACTCAATCACATTTTTTCCGAATCTCGGTGGAAACAATTAGTTGGGTAGCGTCTAGTAGACCCCCAACTTGTTAGGAGTCTGTTAAATAGGTTTACTAATTGAGTCAGATTAAACTACTGAAATATCAGTCTAGCTGGCCTGTCAGGGGGGGGGTCACCCCTCTGATTCATATCTCCCCCAACGTTTCATCAGCTGAAGTCCCCTGTAAGGTGGTAATCTGGCCCTGACTGTTGTGGATAGATCAGATTTCCCCATGAAAAACCGAGGGTTTTTGCTCGAGGACGTTTCTACTCGACTCTTGGCGTATCAAACTAATCAAGCAAAAAATAAAAGAACTACTGGTTGACTAACATCAAAAACAAGAAGAACGACAGGGAAATCTTTTCACGAGATAGTGAAGATAACTTGAATGAATATTTCGGCCCTATGTCCAAGGGCCGTCCTCAGCAAGACAAAAATATATAAAAGAAAGAAAACTCACGACAACATGCGACAGATAAAACTAAAGGTAAAGTTTTACAAAAGAGCCTTGGCATCCCTACTCCAGCGAAGTTCAACCAGAACTGATAAATAAAATGAGGTAAAACAAGGATTCATTGAAATGAAAGAAAAATAATTAAAAAAACGTTCTTATTGCTAACGCTGCCTTTTTGGCAGCTAACCTCAAAGGTCTTTTTGTGACCGGTTCCGTAATAATATCTACTTGTTTTTTAAAATATTTTGTAAGGTTATTTTTGATTAAATTTATGTATAGAGCGTTTAGTGAATATTCCCTCAAGTCCCTATTTAAGGAAACATTATTATTAATATTAAGTCTGATTTCAATTGCTTCTCGAACTATCTGTTTTATGCCTAGGTCCTTGCTAATAAGGGCAGATTCTTCACAAAGTATCTTGTGGCCAGGATTTTCCAAAACATGGCTGCCTAAGGCAGAATTAAAAGAAACAGTAGCAATATTAGAATTTAGAGCTTTGGTAATATCATCGTCATGCCGTTGTAGGGGTTTCTCTAAATTATGGTGAGTTTTACCTACATAGTATTTGCCACAATCGCATGGTATTTGATAGACCCCTTTTTGGCGAGTAACTGGGTTTTATCTTTACCAAAAGGTAGGAAATTTATGATTTTGAAATGATTGGTAAATACTACATACAGATTATTTTGTGTGCAAACTTTTTTTAAGATTCGTAAAGATTTTTGGGATGCAATTTATTGGTTGACTGATGCCCAATAGACTCCTCAATAACTCATTAGCTGAGGGGCCGCTGTCAGGTCTCAACTTGGCCCTAACCATGACTTCTACGAGTGGATAGCAAATACGGGAGTCATAAGATAAAAGATTGGACAGCAAAAAATGAAAAAAGAAGCATCTTATTTTGGTTCTTACTAATAAGCAAAGCAGGTGGGGAGGAAGGAGGAGGAGTGTTTTGAAATTTTGCCTGAATAGTATTAACATCTGCCGCCAGGGTTAGTAATGCATGTGGAGTGGAGTAATCCAGCTGTCAGCTGCAATAAATACACCTGAGGTTCCTTCAGACTTTGAGAAGTTTTTGAAGAATTTAAATTGTTTAGATAAAACAACTGTAATCTATCTGACCCTACCTAAGAATATTGGGTACTGATGCATTATACCTAACACACAAAAAGGTCAAGTTTGACTAATGCAAGTGAAATAAAATAGAATGAACATATAATAGTTTAGAAACAAATTTGGACTATATATTTGCACATTAGGGGGGTGGGATAAAGCATAGCATATATTAAATACGTAACTTTAGACAGCAAATACCCGTTTTACGGGTTTCCATGTCTGGTTTCCTTGGACAGTATATAGCACTGTGATAGGTATAATGCACCAGTACCGAATATTGACTATTGAACTTATTCAGAAAAATTCTATTTTACCGCACAAGAAGCTCTTACGACGGTTGCAGAGGGTTCCGGTAGCCCCCCCCCCTGCCGAGTATTAAAAATACCTATTTAATGCTTCAATAATATTAGATTTTGTTAGTGATTTTTTCTCCAACTGCACCCTTCTGAGAGATTTGGTGCCACTATCTACAAAGATTGGTAAACGAAGGTAGCATACCCCACTTAAAATTTAGGCTACTATGAAATCGATAAAACTCTCTTCCCCACCCTTAAACGGACTGCAGAATAACCAAAAGCGGGGTTATAAATTATAACTCACTTTTATTCACCAGATTAAAACTTGTCCAAAACTTAAACTTAATTAAGAGCTCATTGTGTACTAACTACAAAACTTGTAAACACAAAATAAGTAAAATCGCCTCTTTCGCAGGTCAGGGGCAGACCAACCAATCAGAGAAAAGGAGAAATGAATGGGCAAATTTTTTTTGATTTCATTACTAATTTGCTAGGTTTGAGCATTCACGCTCTGGCATCCTGAACAATTTAATACAAACCAAGTTATTTTTACCATTAGATTAAGAAAAAAAATCTTTGCCATTAAAAAGTGCAGGTGAAAGCAATTTCCGTACAGGAGAAAAAAGGACACTTACCTAACAGAAAATGTCTAACAGATAATAGATAATAATCCAAAGGTCGAATCACTGTGCGTCTGGTTTAACCACCACCCCACAGCCTCCAGGGCAAGGGCCGTAAGTTAGGCAAGATGCTCATTTTTGACATATATAAGGTTTTTATGGAAGGGGTGGTCGTATAAATTTCGAAGTGGGCTCATTCAATTGTAAATAAGAAGTTCTAGTGTCCTTTTTAAGAGTCAAAAGTGATCGGAGGGCCAACCCCTCTTCCCTTCTCTCTCTTTTCCCCAAATAGATCTGATCGAAATTTTGAAGTAGCCATTTTGTTAAAATAGTCTAAACGGAAAATTACTATGCCTCCAGGGTTGACTAAACCCCCTAGCCCCTGGGGCTATTATTGTACGTTATTTAAGTTACCCACTGTATATGTTAAAATATATATTCTATTTTCATCTTATTCAAAGAAGTCCAAAATTCAAATAACTATGCTTCAAGGAATGACACCCCCCCCCAAGTCCTGGGGCCGGTATGGTATTTTATTTTAAATTGACCATTGTTTATATATATGGTTGATTTTTGGGAAATTGGGCAAGATTGATACTGAGTTTTGAAAAAGGCTAAGGATTTAAAGATAAAACCTTTATAAAATGTTAAGAGGGATATCAAACAAAAAATCAAAACACGCTATATGAAGGAGTGCTGTCAAAACGGTACAATAGCAAAATCTAAGGAATGGCTAAGCGTATTAAGTTGGAACTATAAAACCATGTTGAGAGGGAAGTCAAACAGTTCCTGGTAACAAACTGTAAGTAAGGACCGACCCGGCTCAATGATAACCAAAACTCTAGAAAACGGGATTTTGATACCAATAGATACATCAAAAGAATCAGATTTTACTGCTGATTTCAAATATATAAGTTAAATCAAGTTTAGTCCGACCAATCAAAACTACGCGTCTGAGAAAATTAGGCTGATTTTCGAAAAAAGGGGGAAAGACCCTCTAAAAGCTATAGAACCTTAATGAAAACCACACCATCATATTCAGCGTATCAGAGAACCCTACTGTAGAGGTTTCAGGCTCCTATCTACAAAAATGTGGAATTTTGCATTTTTTGCCAGAAGAAAGATCACGGATACGTGTTTATTTATTTTTATTTTTTTTCAGGGGTGATCGTATCGACCCAGTGGTCCTAGAATTCTGTGGGAGGGCTCATCGGAACGAAAATTAAAAGTTCTAGTGCCCTTTTTAAGTGACCAAAAAAATGGAGGGCAACTAGGCCCCCTCCCATGCTCATTTTTTCCCAAAGTCACCCGACCAAAATTTTAAGATAGCCATTTTGTTCAGCATGATCGAAAATACGATAAATATGTCTTTTAGGATGACTTAATCTCCGAAGTTCCCGGGGGGGGGAGGGCTGAAAGTTATCAGCTTTACCCAATGTTAACATATAGTAGTGGTTATTGGGAAGTATACAGACCTTTTCAAGGGGGATTTTTTCTGGTAGTGGGGGGTGGGGTGGGTCGGGGGTTATGTGACAGGATCTTTCCATGAAGGAAGTTTTCATGGGGTAAGGGACATTGCTCTGAAGGGGGCACCAGATTTCCCAGCATTATTTAAAAAAACGATCAGAAATTAAATTAAAAAAAAACATGTTTTTCAACTGAAAGTAAGGAGCAACACCAAAACTTAAAACGAACAGAAATTATTACGTTTATGATTGGGTTCACCCCCTAGTCAATACCTCGCTCTTTACGCCAAAGATTTTTTAGTACTTTCATAAGAGCTATTTATTCTAATTAACGGCCTTTGTCATTAAGGGGTAATTTTTAAAGAATTGGAACAAAATTCAAACTTTAGCTTAAGGAGCAAGGTATTGACTAGGGGGCGAACCCCTTAATATACGTATTAAAAATATATAAATATAGAAGTTTATTACGTAAGTTTATTCGTAAGTTACGTATATTTATTACTAATAAAAACGTTCGTAAATAAAATTAAACAAGTTTTGAGAAAGCCATTAAACCAAATAAAAGTAAGATTAATATGCAAATTTTGTTTTAATTATTCATGTACGGTGAGCCAAAATCAAAACCTGCATTAATTCAAAAACATTCAAAAATTAAATTAAAAAACAAGTTGTTTTTTTTTAACTGAAAGTAAGGAACGACGTTAAAACTTAAAACGAACAGAAATTATTCCGTATATGAAAGGGACTGTCCCCTCCTCAACGCCTCGCTCTTTACTCTAAAGTTTGACTTTCTCACAACTCTGTTTTTTTTTAAACAATAAAAAACTTTAGCGTAAAGAGCGAGGCGTTGTTAATAATTTCTGTTCGTTTTAAGTTTTAACGTCGCTCCTTACTTTCAGTTAAAAAAAACTTTTTTTTTATTTAATCAAACAGTTCGTGGTAACGAACTGTAAGTACGGAGTGACCCGGCTCAATGGTTACCAAAACTCTAAAAATCGGAATTTTGATACCCATAGATACATCAATAGAATCAAATTTTTATGCTGATTTGAAATATATAAGTTTGATTAAGTTTAACTTTACCCATCAAAAGTTACGCGCCTGAGAAAATTTGCCTTATTTCCGAAAAAAGGGGGAAAACCCCCAAAAAGTCATAGAACTTTAATGAAAATCACACCATCGGATTCAGCGTATCAGAAAACCCTGCTGCGGAAGTTTCAAGCTCCTGTCTGCAAAAATGTGGAATTTTGTATTTTTTGTCAGAAGAAAGATCACGGATGCGTGTTCATTTGTTGTTTGTTTTTTTTGTTCGTTTTTTTCCCAGGGGTAATCGAATCAATCCAGTAGTCCTAGAATATTATAAGAGGGCTCATTTGAACGAAAATTAAAAGTTCTAGTGCCCTTTTTAAGTTAACAAAAAAATTGGAGGGCAACTTGGCCCCCTCCCACGCTCATGTTTTTTCCCAAAGTCACCCAATCAAAATTTTGAGATATCCATTTTGTTCAGCATAGTCGAAAATCTAATAAATATGTCTTTAAGGATGAATTAATCCCCCACAGTTCCCGGGGGAAGGGCTGGAAGTTATGAACTTTGCCCATTGTTTACATATAGTATTGGTTAATGGCAAGTATAAAGACGCTTCAGGAAGGATTTATTCTGATGGGGGGGGGGGGTCGGAGGAGGGGCTTACGGGGGAGGATCTTTCCATGGAGGATGTTTTCTTGGGGGAAGGGGCATTTCTATGAAGGGGGCGCCGGATTTCCCAGCATTATTTAAAAAACGATCAGAAAATAAATAAAAAACCATTTTTTTCAACTGAAAGCAAGGAGCAACATTAGGGGGGGGGGGGGGGGTTCGTCCCCTAGTCAAAACCACGCCCTTTTCGCTAAATTTTTTTTAAGTACTTCCAAAACAGCTATCTATTCTAATTAACCGGCCTTTGTAATTCAGGGGTTTGTGATTCCAACAGAATTCGAACTTTAGCGTAAAGAGCAAGGTATCGACTAGGGGGCAAACTCCCTAATATACGTAATAAAAACATACGAATACAGAAGTTCGTTACGTAAGTTACGTCAGAACAAAATTTCGAGAAAGCCATTTAGCCAAAAAAGTAAAATTAATATGCAAATTTCATTTTAATTATTCATGTACGGTGAGCCAAAATTAAAGCTGCATTGATTCAAAAACGTTCAGAAATTAAGTAAAAAAAGACAATTTTTTAACTGAAAGTAAGGAGCGACATTAAAACTTAAAACAAACAGAAATTATTCCGTATATGAAAGGGGCTGTCCCCTCCTCAATACCTAGCTCTTTAAGCTAAAGTTTGAATCTGTCACGCAACTCTATTTTTTAAAACAATAAAAAACTTTAGCGTAAAGAGCGAGGGGTTGAGGAGGGGACAGCCCCTTTCATATACTGAATAATCTCTGTTCGTTTTAAGTTTTAATGTCGCTCCTTACTTTCAGTTAAAAAGAATTTGTTTTTTTAATTTAATAAAAAAAAAGGAATGGACAGCCCCGAGGGAAGAATTATAAAACTATCCCATTTGTCCATTCTTAACATGCAGGATTTATCATTGGGAAACACAACTTGAATCAGCTTGGTCACTGCTACGGCATTAACACACTACTATCTCCTCCCTCCCCCCCCCCTAAGCAGCACTAATAAAAGCATATAAGTAGGAACCTATCAGGAGGTACGGGGCGAACATAATTTATGCATGTTCTTATGGTTTTTGTCACCGAGAATGAAAAACAGGATTTTTCTCACTTTGATGTATTTTAATGGTTTATTGATTCTAAGGGGTCAATGACACCTCTTTCAATGTCAATTTATGTGTTGTTTCTAAGTGTATTGTCTCTCGGACAATGTTGGCACATTCGCAGGAGCGGGGGAGAGATGTATTGATCTGGGACAGGAGGGGGAAATGGATTTCAGAGAACTTGATTTACATAATCGAAAAGGAACTCGATTTCTGAGAAATTGATTTACAAAATCGAGGGGAATTATTGATTCACGAAAGGGGAATTAATTTGTTGTTTCTAAGGGGAATTATTGATCCAAGAAAGGGGAATTTTTTGTTGTTTCTAAGGGGAATTATTGATCCATGAAAGGGGAATTTATTTGTTGTTTCTAAGAGGAATTATTGATTCGAGAAAGGGAAATTTATTTGTTGTTTCTAAGGGTAATTATTGATTGAATAAAGGGGAATTATAAATGGCATCACTTGTTTTCTAGGAATTATATGGGGCTCTAAAAATAAAAATTAATGTTCTATTTTTTAAATATGGCTTGTCAGGCCGTTATACTTAGTGAAAAAATCATTATTTTAACGAAACCATAATAGTGTCTCTAAGAAAATTTTGGAGATTTAGAGATTAAGATGGGAAAGAGTTTCACAGGAGTTTCAAAAGTGACAGCGCAAGGATGCAAAAATAGAAGGAACACGCAGAAATTACGTTTAGGGATTATTTGGGCGAAACAGTTTGAGACATTTTAGAAGATGATTTGGGTGATTTGGGCGAAACAGTTTGAGACTTTTTAGAAGATGATTTAGAAGATGATTTGAGTTGAAACTCCGTGGTCGTTATAATACGCAAGTTCCATTTGAACAGTGTTGTGAGGTTCCCTACCCCAACCCCATCCCCAAAGGGCCCCAACCCCATCCCCAACAAAGCACTGAGCCCCCAAATGCCCAACAACAATGGGCCCCCAAAGCCCCAGGCCCCCGCCCCCAGGGCCCCCAAACTTTTTGCCCCCCCATTTTTTAAATACTTTTTTATTTGCGCATTTGAGACACAGAAGGGCCCCATCCCCCCAACTTTTAGCTTCCCATCCCACCATTAGTGTTTTGTTGTGGTTTACCTTGTCACAGTTACATTCTATTGATTTTTCAAAGATCATTTGGATTTCTTTCGTTGAAATGCAAGATTTGTAATATTTCAGAAGTGTTTTGTCGGCGTTTACCAGGACACACCTACATTCTTTTGCTGTGACAGAGTTTATTTTGGAGATCTCTCGTAATAATGCATTAGTATGAATCCTTCAGAGGTAATTGGTCGGGGTTTTACCTGTCATACTTAAATTCAAATAATTTTCCAATTTTGATTTTGGATACCTTCAATCGTAATGCAATAGTGATAATATTTCAGTATTGTTTCGTCGTTGTTTACCTTGTCACAATTACATTCTCTTGATTTTTTAAAGATCATTTTGGATTTCTTTCTTTGAAATGAAAGAGTCGGAATATTTCAGTAGTGTTTTGTGGTGGTTTACCTTGTCACAGTTACATTCTCTTGATTTTTCAAAGTTCATTTTGGATGTCTCTCATTGAAATGCAACAGTTGGTATATTTCAGCAGTGTTTTGTTGTTGTTTACCTTGACACACTTAAAATATCTTGATTTTTCCTAGATCAATTTGGATTTATTTCTTTGAAATGCAAGAGTTGGAATATTTCAGTAGTGTTTTGTTGGGGTTTACCGTGTCACAGTTACATTTTCGAGATTTTTCATAGTTCATTTTGTTTGTAATTCGGATATAGTCAAAAGTTAAAATATGACTATTGTTTATTGTGATTTTTTACATTGTCTCACTTACTGTGCTTTTCTTTTTAAATTTGCAATTTAATTTCTTTCGCTTTAATAACCTTTGTGTAATATGTATGTAAATAGTATTTGTGATTTATCGTGTCACACATAAATTTTCTTGATTTTTCAAAGTTTATTTTGAATTTCATTCGTTGAAATGCAAGAGTTTGAATATTTCAGTTCTGTTTTGTCGTGGTTTACAGGGTCACACTTACATTCTCATGATTTTTCAAAGTTCATTTTGGATTTCTTTCATTGAAAAGCAAGAGTTTGAATATTTCAGTAGTGTTTGGTAGTTGTTTACATTTTCACATTTACATTTTCTTATTTTCAAAGTTAATTTTGTATTTAATGAGTTAAAATGAAAGAGTTGGACTACTTAAGTAGTGTTATGTCGTGGTTTACCCTGTAACAGATACATTCTCTTGATTTTTCAAAGTTCATTTTGTATTTCTTTCATTGAAATGCAAGAGTTGGAATATTTCAGTAGTGTTTTGTCGTGGTTTACCTTGTCACAGTTACATTCTCTTGATTTTTCAAAGTTCATTTTGGATTTCTTTCGTTGAAATGCAAGATTTGGAATATTTCAGTAGTGTTTTGTCGTGATTTACCGTGTCACAGTTACATTCTCTTGATTTTTCAAAGTTCATTTTGGATTTCTTTCATTGAAATGCAAGAGTTGGAATATTTCAGTAGTGTTTTGTCGTGGTTTACCTTGTCACAATTACATTCTCATGATTTTTCAAAGTTCATTTTGAATTTCTTTCATTTAAATGGAAGTGTTGGAAAATGTCAGTAGTTTTTTGTCGTGGTTTATCTTGTCACATTTACATTCTCTTATTTTCAAAGTTCATTTTGAATTTCTTTCGTTGAAATGCACGAGTTGGAATATTTCAGTAGTGTTTTGTTGTGGTTTACCTTGTCATAGTTACATTCTCTTGATTTTTCAAAGTTCATTTCGAATTTCTTCCTTGGATACGCAACAGTTAAAATATTTCATTAGAGGTTTATTGTGGTTCACCATATAACAATTACAATCGCTCTATTTTTTAAATTTAATTTTGGATTTCTTTCATTTAAATGAAAGACTTAGAATACTTCAGTAGTGTCGTGTTATTCTTTACATTGCACACTTACATTCTCTTGATTTTTCAAAGTTCATTTTGAATTTCTTTCGTTGAATTACAAGAGGTGGAATATTTCAATAGCGTTTTGTCGCGGTTTACCTTTTCACAGTTACAGTCTCATGATTTTTCAAAGTTCATTTGAATTTCTTTCGCTTAAATGCAACAGTTGAAATATTTAAGTAGTGTTTAGTCGTGATTTACCTTGTCAAATTTACGTTCTCTTAGTTTTTCAAAGTTCATTTTGGATTTAATTTGTTGAAATGCAAGAGTTGGAATTTTTCAGTAATGTTTTGTCGTTGTTTACCTTGTCACACTTACATTCTGATTATTTTTCAAAGTTCATTTTGGATTTCTTTGGTTGAAATGCAAGAGTTGGAATATTTCAGTACTGCTTTGTCGTGGTTTACCTTTTCACACTTACATTCTCTTATTATTCAAAGTTCATTTTCAATTTCTTGCGTTGAAATGCAAGAGTTAAAATATTTCAGTAGAGTTTTGTCATAGTTTGCCTAGTCGCAATTACATTCCCTTGATTTTTCAAAGTTTATTTTTGAATTTTTTTCGTTGGAATGCAAGAATTGGAATATATCCGCAGTGTTTTGTCGTGGTTTACCTTGTCACAATTACATTCTCTAGATTATTCCAAGTTCATTTTGGATTTCTTGCCTAGAAATGCATGTTTTGGAATATTTCAATGGTGTTTTGTCGTGGTTTACATTGTCAGATTTACATTCTCTAGATTTTTAGCTTTTCATTTTTTATTTCTTTCGTTGAAATGTAAGAGTTGGATTATTTCAGTAGTGTTTTGTAGTGGTTTACATTGTCATACTTACATTATCTTGATTTTTAATATTTCATTTTGTATTTCTTTCGTTGAAAAGCAAGAGTCGGAATATTTCAGTAGTGTTTTGTTGTGGTTTACCTTCTCGCTGTTACATTTTCTTAATTTTTAAAAGTTCATTTTGATTTTCTTTCGTTAAGATGCAAGAGTTAAAATATTTTACAAGTGTTTTGTTATGTTTTACCATGTCACAATTACATTCTCTTGATTTTTCAAAGTTCATTTTTATATTTCTTTCGTTGAAATGCAATAGTTGGAATATTTCAGCAGTGTTTTGTCATGGTTTAAATTGTCACAGATACATTTGCTTGATTTTTCAAAGTTCATTTTGAATTTCTTTCATTGAAATGCAAGAGTTGGAATATTTCAGTAGTGTTTTGTCGTGATTTACCTTGTCACAGTTACATTCTCTTGAATTTTCAGTTCATTTTGGATTTCTTTCCTTGAAATCCAAGGATTGGAATATTTCAGTAGTGTTTTGTCGTGGTTTACCTTGTCACAGTTACATTCTGTAGATTTTTCGAATTTTAGTTTGTAATTCTTTTTTTGAAATTCAAAAGTTTAAAAATTTAAGTAGTGTTTTGTCGTGTTTAACATTATCACTCTTACATTCTCTAGATTTTTCAATATTTATTTTTGAATTTCTTTCGTTGAAATGCAAGAGTTGGAATATTTTAGTCGTGGTTTGTAGTTGTTTATTTACTCACACTTACAATCTCTTGATTTTTCAAAGTTCTTTGTGAACTTCTTTCGTTGAAATGCAAGAGTTGAAATATTTCAATAGTGTTTTTTTGTGCTTTACCATTTCAAACTTAAATTGTCAAGATTTTTATTAGTTTAGTTTGAATTTATGTCATTGAAACACAAGAGCTGAATTATATCTGGAGCGTTTTTTTATTGGTTTTATTTACACGCTGCATTTGTATTTATTTTCAAAATTTCATTTGAATTTCGTTTACTTAAATAAAATTTGGACTATTTCAGAAATGTTATCTTGTGATTTAAATTATCAAAGTTACATACCCTTGATTTTTCAAAGTTCCTTTTGAATTTCTTTCGTTGTAATGCAAGAGTTGGAATATTTCAGTAGTGTTTTGTCATGGTTTACCTTGTCACAGTTACATTTTCTTGATTTTTCAAAGTTCATTTTGGATTTCTTTCGTTGAAATGCAAGAGTTGGAATATTTCAGCAGTGTTTTGTCGTGCTTTACCTTGTCACAGTTACATTCTCTTGATTTTTTAAACTTCATTCTGGATATCTTTCGTTGCAATGCAAGAGTTGGAATATTTCAGCAGTGTTTTGTCGTGGTTTACCTTGTCACAGTTACATTTTCATGATTATTCAAAGTTCATTTTGAATTTATTTCACTGA
This sequence comes from Artemia sp. Qi Xiang Cuo, assembly GCF_049724085.1. Lineage (NCBI taxonomy): Eukaryota > Metazoa > Arthropoda > Branchiopoda > Anostraca > Artemiidae > Artemia > Artemia sp. Qi Xiang Cuo. The sequence goes on from NW_028300505.1 coordinate 60,888, forward strand.
AATGCAAGAATTGGAATATTTCAGTAGTGTTTTGTCGTGGCTTACCTTGTCACACTTACATTCTCTTGATTTTTCAAAGTTCATTTTGTATTTCTTGCGTTGAAATGCAAGAGTTGGAATACTTCAGTAGTGTTATGCTGTGGTTTACCTAGTAATAGATACATTCTCTTGATTTTTCAAAGTTCATTTTGGATTTCTTTTATTGAAATGCAAGAGTTGGAATATTTTAGTAGTTTTGTAAGCGTTTACCGTGTTACACTTAAACTTTATTGATTTTTCAAAGATCATTTTGTATTTTTTTCGTCGATATGCAAGAGCTGGAATATTTCAGCAATGTTTTGTCGTGATTTAGCATGTCAGAATTACGTTCTCTTAATTTTTTCAAAGTTCCTTGTGGATTTCTTTCGTTGAAATGCAAGACATTGAGTTTTTCGGTAGTGTTTTGTCGTGGTTTACCTTGTCGAACTTACATTCTCTTGATTTTTCAAAGTTCATTTTGGATTTCTTTCGTTGAAATGTAAGAGTTGGAATATTTCAATAGTGTTGTATCGTAGTTTACCTTGTCACAATTACATTCTCTTATTTTCAAACTTCATCTTGAATTTATTGCGTTGAAATGCAAGAATTGGAATATTTCAGTAGAGTTTCGTCGCGGTTTACCTTGTCATAGTTAGATTCTCTAGATTTTTCGAAGTTTATTTTGAATTTCTTTTGTTGAAATGAAAGAGTTGAACTATTTAATTAGTGTTTTATCGTGATTTACCATATCACACTTACATTCTCTTGATTTTTCAAAGTTAATTTTGAATTTCTTTCGTTGAAATGCAAGAGTCGGAAAATTTTTGTAGTGTTCTGTTATTCTTTATTTTGTCACAGTTACATTCTCAAGCTATGTCAGTTCATTTTTGGATTTATCTCCTTGAAACGAAAGAGTTGTAATATTTCGAGTGTCAATTGTCGTGCTTTAACGTGTCACACCTACTTTTTCATAATTTTTCAAAGTTTATTTTGAATTTCTCTCGTTGAAATGCAAGAGTTGGATTATTTCAGTAGTGTCTTGTCGTGCTTTACAATATTACACTTACACTCTCATGATTTTTAAATGTTCGTTTTGGATTTCTTTCGATTGAAATGCAAGAGTTGGAATATTTCAGTAGTGTTTTGTCATGGTTTATCTTGTCACAATTAGATTCTCTTGATTTTTCAAAGTTCATTTTGAATTTCTTGCGTTAAAATGCAAGAGTTGGACTATTTCAGTAGTGTTTTGCTGTGGTTTCCCTTGTCATAGTTAGATTCTCTTCATTTTTCAAAGTTTATTTTGAATTTCTTTAGTTGAAATGCAAGAGTTGGAATATTTCAGTAGTGTTTTGTCGTGATTTACCATTTCACACTTACATTCTCTTGATTCGTCAAAGTTAATTTTGGATTTCTTTCCTAGAAATCCAAGGATTGGAGTATTTCAGTAGTATTTAGTTGTGGTTTCCCTTGTCACACTTAAATTCTCTATATATTTCGTAGTTCATTTTGTATTTCATTCGTTAAAATGATTGAGTCGAAACATTTAGGTATTGTTTGGTAGTGGTTTTCCTCTTCAAACTTACATTCTCTACATTTTTAAATGTTCCTTCTGGATTTCTTTCGTTGAAATGCAAGGGTTGGAATAGTTCAGCAGTTTTTGTTGTGATTTACCTAGTCACACTTAAATCTTAAATATTTTTGATTGTTCATTTTGGATTTCAGTGATTGGTATGCGAGAGTTTGAATACTTCAAAGGCTTTTCGTCATAGTTACCCTTATCACACTTACATTCTCTTGGTTTTTCATTGTCCATTTTGAATCTTTTTTGTTGAAATAAAATAGTTTGAATATTTAAGTTGGGTTTTGTCGTGGTTTACCGTGTCACAGTTATATTTTATATATTTTTAAAATTTTAATGTGAATTTCATTCGATGATAGTAAAGCTGAAATATTTCAGTAGCGTATTGTCTTGTTTTAAATTGTCACTGTTACATTCTTTTGCTTTTTAAAAGTTCATTTTTATTTCTTTCGTTTAAATTACATAGTTTGACTATTTAAGTAGTGTTTTGTATTGATTTACCGTGTCACAGTTACATTCTCTTGATTTTTTAAAGTTAATTTTGGATTTCTTTCCTTGAAGTGCAAGAGTTGGAATATTTCAGTAGTGATTTGTCGTGGTTTAACGTATCACAGGTTCATTGTCATCATTTTTCAAAGTTCATTTTTGATTTGTTTTATTGAAGTGCAAGAGTTGGAATATTTCAGTAGTGTTTTGTCGTGGTTTACCTGGTCACACTTAAATTCTTATGATTTTTCAAAGTTCATTTTGAATTTCTTTCGTTGAAATGCAAGAGTTGGATAATTTCAGTAGTGTTTTGTTTTGGTTTACCTTGTCAAACTTACATTCTCTTGATTTTTTCAAAGTTCATTTTGGAATTTCTTTCTTTGAAATGAAAGAGTCGGAATATTACAGTAGTGTTTGGTTGTGGTTTACCCTGTCACAGTTACATTTTCTTGATATTTCAAAGTTAATTTTTGAATTTGTTTCGTTTAAATACCAAACCTAGATTATTTCAGTAGGGTTTTGTCGTGGTGTTTGTTGTGGTTTAACATGTCGCACTTACATTCTTTTGATTTTTCAATGCTCATTTTGGATTTTTATCATTGAAATGCAAGATTCGAAATATTTTATTAGTGTTTTGTTGTACTTCAATATATCACAGTATTATTCTCATGGTTTCTCATAAATCTTTTTTGTTTTCTTTCGTGAAATGCGTGATGTGGATTAAGACGATAGTGTCCTATTAGGGCTTAACATGTTAAAGTGACATTCTCTAAATTTTCAAAGTTAATTTTGGGTTTCTGTCTTAGAAATTCAAGAGTTGGAATATTTCAGTTGTGTTTTGTTCTGGTTTATCCAGTCACCGTCACATTCTCTTGACTTTTCAAACTTCATTTTGGATTTCTCTTGTTGAAATGCAACAGTTGGAATATTTCAGTAGGGTTTTCTAGTTATTTACATTGTGACAGTTACATTCTCATTGTTATTCAAGTTCATTTTGGATTTCTTTAATTGAAATGCAATAGTTGGAATTTTTCATCAGTGTTTTGTTGTGGTCTACCTTGTCACAGTTACATTGTCTTAATTTTTCAAAGTTCTTTTTGGATTTCTATCATTGAAATGCAAGAGTTGGAATATATTAGTAGTGTTTTGTAATGCTTTACATTGTCACAGTTACAATCTCTTGATTTTTCAAAGTTCAATTTTGATTTATTTTTTTGAAATGCAAGAGTTGGAATATTTCAGTAGTGTTTAGTCGTCGGTTTACCTTGTCACAGTTACATTCTCTTGATTTTTCAAAGTTCATTTTGGATTTCTTTCGTTGAAATGCAAGAGTTGGGATATTTCAAGTGTCTTGTTGTGGTTTACCTTATCACTCTTATAGTTTTATTAGTTCTTAATGTCCATTTCGAATTTCGTTCATTGAAAATTAAGAGTTGAATTGTTTCAGTAGTTTTATATAGTTGTTTAAATTGTCAAAGTTATAATCTATTTAAATATCAAAGTGCAAATCAAATTTTTTTAGTTAAAATGCAAGAGTTAGAATACTTCACTAGTATTTTGTTGTGGTTTACCTTGTCATGGTTACATTCTCTTGATTTTCCGAAGTTCATTTTGGATTTCTTTCGTTGAAATGCAAGAGTTGGAATATTTCAGTAGTTTTGTCGTCGTTTACCTTGTCACAGTTACATTCTCTTGATTTTTCGATGTTGGTATTGGATTTCTTTCATTGAAAAGCAAGAGTTGGAATATTTCAGTAGTGTTCTGTTGTGGTTTACGTTTTCACAGTTACATTCTCTTAAGTTTTAAATATTTATTTCGGATTTCTTTTGTGGAAATACATCAGTTTGAATATTTCATTAGTATTTTTTCATGGTTTTCCTTGACTCAGTTACTATTTTTGGACTTTTCAAAGTAATTGTTGGTTTTCTTTTGTTGACATGCAAAAGTCAGAATATTTCAGTAGTCGGGTGCAATGGTTTATAAAGTCACTGGTACATTCTATAGATATTTCAAAGTTCATTTTGAATTTATTTTATTGAAATGTGAGAGTTGAAATATTTCAATAGTGTTTTGTCGTGGTTTACCTTGTCACAGTTACATTCTTCTTGATTTTTCAAAGTTCATTTTGAATTTCTTTCGTTGAAATGCAAGAGTTGGAATATTTCAGTAGTGTTTTGTTGTGGTTTACCTAGTCACAGTTACATTCTTTTGACTTTTCAATGTTTACTTTGGATTTTTTTTCGTTGAAATACTAGAGTTAGACTATTTCAGTAGTTTTTACTGTTTATTTACCTTGTCACTCTTTATTTATCTAAATTATTCAAAGTTAACTTTGGATATCTTTCTTTTTAATGCACGATTTTGAAAATTTCAGTAGAGTTTTGTTGTCGTTTACCTTGTCACAGTTACATTCTTCTTATTTTTCAAAGTCCATTTTGAATTTCTTTCGTTGAAATGCAAGAGTTTGTATATTTCAGTAGTGTTTTGTCGTGGTTTACCAAGTCTCTGCTACATACCCTTGATTTCCCACTTTGCATCTTGGAAGCCCCGTGCTGTACCAAACAAGTTGGATTAGTTCAAAAATGGTTTGTTATGGTTTACCGTATTAAGCTCACATTTTCTAGAATTTTCATTATGCATTTTGGAATTCTTCCTTGAAAGTAGATAGCTGGATAGTGTAAATAGTGTTTTTTCATCGTTTACCTTGTAACAGTTACATTCTCTTGATTTTTCAAA
>NW_028300506.1:0-65985 GCF_049724085.1 Artemia sp. Qi Xiang Cuo
ATAAATAAAATGTATTTCTTACTGCTGAGTCTGTATAATCTTAGACCTTTTACGGCACAATTTCCAAAATATTTCTAAAACTTTTTTCTAACGGGCAACTATAAGAAATAATACATTTTTAGCTATACATTTCAAAGATTTCAGCAGCTAAATTTTAAGTTTGATTTTCCAGGGCAACAGAATGGCTAGCAGTGTGTGGCCGAGAGGATATTTTGAGAAAGCCCAATTTTACTACGTATATAAGGAAGCATGCTAATATATGCAAACGCCATTTTGGCCCACCAGACCTTGTTTGTGAGGAAGAGGGTCTTCACAGCAGACGTCGGAAAGTTAATTTCAATACTATACCATCTCTGCTCTTACCTACTAATCCAGAGAATATCGAAGGCCAGAGGCTGTTTTCTGCAAGTGACTGCGTTGTGAGAAAGGACTCTAAGACTAGACCCCGGCGCCGCACCGATGAGAGAAGACCGGCGGTGGCGGGGAAAAAAACAGCACGCTGCGACGCGTAAGACGCCGGCGGTGCGCCGCCGGTAAGATGTCGGTGGCGCGCCGCCGGTGCGATCAATGTTGACCACAAACATTAATGTTTTCATCAGTCTTTCTCAAATCACAGCTTAAATTTACAACAGATTTGAGCCTATTCATGAGTTCAAAAATTCACAAGTCACTGGCTGGAAACTGGTCTTCTTCGTTATTCATCAAGAGAAGTAGAAATCTGGTAGAAACGAAATGGCCGTGGCGTTTCAGAACCCTTGCATAATACGAGTAGTTGAAGTATCTATTAGCTATGTATTCTTAACATAAATAATCATTAAAATTAGTAGTTTTTTTTTTCATCGAGCATTACTGCATATAAAACTTCAAATACCGTATCACAAAATTCGTCAGTTATCTGGGTAAAAACTTTGAACTTAGAAGCTTAATTTTTTCATAATGCCCTTTGCCTATATCTGTTTTGTCACATTTAAAACAGTTGAAATGAGCGACTTTGATATTGATGTTTTTTTTTGGTCTTTTGGATTCCTAAGAAGCCTTCTTGTATTAAAAACTGGTTTTTAATTACAATTTAAAAAAATGCATTTTAAAGGTTTTTTTTGGTTTCTTTATAGAATATATGTCATGTAGGCTAAGGCTGAACTGCTGCTTTTTTTTATTGATTTTGGCTGCTCTTTTGGATATTATTCATTTTTTTGGGGGATTCATTCAAAATTATAAACTGATAAATACCTAATACCAGTCAAATTATAAACTGCATCTAAAAGGAGTAAATTTATCAAATTGAAAATACATGATGAACACTTCACATGAGAACATTTCAGTTACAATGACACAAAAAACACTTAATAGTTTATTGGCTATGAAGAAAAATGAAGTGCCAGCTATTTTCTTAGGTAAAAAATGAAAAGCTCATCCGTTTTAAGTGTAATTAAATGAAATAATATGCAGACTGAAGTAGCTCCAGGAAGATGTTTAAATGTTCATCCTAGTTCGTCACTTTTAATCCAAGCAAAATGTTAGGACACTTAGTATCAGTTATTGAGTTTAAGCTTTGATTTCCAAATGCTCACAAGAATTACCAAATTTAAGAAAGTCGCAACAATAAGTCACTTTTGGTCAAAATACTTAGACTCCTCTTTGATCCTCACCCAGGCTCAAAGCTTCTGCTATGGTCATTTCCATGGAAATCTCCAAAGAGTTTCTTTTTAAAATAGCTTTCAAGCGTAGTAAGGGTTATTTAGACTTTTTTGCTTTTCTTCAAAGCTTTGAAAAAAGTGTTATAATATTCTAAATGTTACATTTGTGCATATTTTTGGTAATCATTTGTGGGGTGATCGAATTTTCTAAACCACTGTAGATACGTAATAACGTTGCAACATCTAGTACCCTGACGTCATAAGACTGTCAAAGACTCCTCCTTGAACCTCCCATATTGAAAGCTTTTATTATGACCTGGCGTTTTAATGTAACTTGGGCACTGGACCAAGGGCGCTATTGTTACTCGAGCGCAACGTTAGGCGTTAACAAAATATTGTTAATTTTGTCAAATTTTCAACTTTTTGGCATTCCTGCTTTCAATAAAAAAAATCAAGGTACTATCACTTAAATATAATAACTCCCTATGCCCCCTTCTGGATACCATCTTGATAGGATACCGTCTCTGCTTTAAATAAAAAAAATAATTAACTTATTGGCACCCCTGCTTAAAAAAAAATCGAGGTATTATCATTTAAATTTGATAGCTTAATACCCCCCCCCCTCTGGATACCACCTCGAAAGGATGCCGTCCCTGCTTTAAATTAAAAAAAATGAACTTTTTGGGATCCCTGCTTTCAATAAATCAAATTTCGAGCTATTATCATTTAAATATAATACCTCCCTAACCACCCCCCCACCGGAAACCACCTTGATAGGACACCGTCTCAGCTTTCATTAGAAAAATAATTTAATGAATAATTAAAAAGGTCACTATATGGTTCAAAAAAACACGCTAAATATTGTTATACATGATAGTTTTACTTGAAAAAAAAATTGGTGGCATAAGTAAAGGTGCACAAAGACAACAACAAAAATATAGAAATTATTTAGATATGACTGAAATTACTTAAAAACTGAGTGATATATTTGCCATGGCATTCAATAAGATCCAAAGAATCTAATTAAAAGGGAGCACACACAAAATCCAAAAAAGGCCAGTAGCCCATGAGAAATCGCAAAACATCCAAGACAATGAACAAGTCTTAATGGGGGACCCTTAAGAAGGTGTCAAAGCAACCTTAAGTAATGCTATGGTTGTAATTCTGAAAAGTCACAAGCTGAAAGAAGTTACTTTCACTTTCGTTCCTGCTTTAGAAACCATTAACGAAGAAGAAAATGTGTCCCATTCTTCAGAAATAAGTGATTCTTCTAAGCAAAACAGATATTTGCCGATGATTTCTGGCTGTTCCTTCGTCGCAACTTGTAATTTGAATCCAGAAGTTTCCCAGAAGGACCAAACCGGGCGCGCGATTCTTCAGGACTGGGTAAAGCTCAAGAAATCAGTGATGGCCTTGCTAGACCGGGAAGAAGGAGGCTTTTTCGTAATGGCAAGAGAAACGCTCTTGCCTCATATAGCCAGTTTGATGCAACTCCTAGGAAACGTAGAGTCCCCACAATATGAAAATGAAGATATCCGTGAAAAATTTGTCTAGAGAACGCCGAAAAAGAAAAGACCCCATGACAAACAAAACTCCCCCTTACCTAAAAAAGTCAAAACGTTGTCTGATGAGCTGCCTCAGAACTCAACAGGTGGAAAATTAGGGATGGGGAGATGGTAGAAATAGAGGGCACGGAAAAGTTTCCAAGCTCGAAAAAGAAAATGATACAAAGTCAAGTCAGGTATACTCCTCGTAAAAAGAAGTTTAGACAGATCATCAAAAACCAAGAAAAAATGATATCGAGATGCCAAGCTAAAAATTGTGTAATGAAAGCAAAACTGAAACAGCTTTCTTAAACTAGCAAAAAAGAAAGGATTCTTGATCACCCATCTTAGTGGTCTTCAAGTAAGGATGATCCAGTCTGAAATTCGGAGTGGAAAAAGAAGATGAGAAAAAATTACTTTGTGGCTCTACTTCACCTCACCCTCTTCTTATGTGACTATCAAGAAAGCTGGTATTTTTCAGTTGCCGTCACTTCAGACTATTCGTAGATACTTAAGAAGGCTCGAAGCGCAAGATTACTTTGATGACGATGTATTCCAATTGCTAGAAGCTAAATTAGAGAAACAAGCTGATAGATTTTGCCCATTAGCTGTGGATGACATATCACTGAAACCTGGTGGATTAACTTACGATCGGTTTAAGTATGTCGTTACCGGACTTGATAGTGATGGCAAGCTGGTGAAATTTTCAACTGTTTTCATGCTCCAAGGTATTAGAGATAAATGGAAGCAGCCGGTTGGTTACTTTCTTACTGAGAAATGGCCGAAAGGTAACCAGTTGCTGATTATGGGTAAAGAATGCGTCCAGAAGTGTAAAAATATTGGATTACAAGTCAAGGCTTTGATCTCTGATCAAGGGGGACTTCAGAGGACTTGTAAAGAATCTTGGTGTCAGCGAGAAAAAACTATTTTTTTACTTCAGTGGAGAAAAAGTGTATTATATATATGATCCGCCCCACTCATTGAAAAGTGTCAGAAACAATCTACTGAAAAATGAAATTTTGTTTGAAGATGGCCAAGCGTCTTGGGTCGACATTATCAATCTTTTCAAAATCGATTCCCGATATAGAAGCAAGGCTGCCCCGCGCCTAAGCACGTGTCATGTGTTTCCTTCCAATTTTGACAAAATGAAACTAAAAGCAGCAGCCCAGGTTTTTAGCCATTCCGTGAGCTCTGCGCTTAGATTTTATGCCAAGAAACATGCAATTCCTGCAAAGGCAAAAGGAACTGCACAGATTTGTACCTTTTTTGACAAACTGTTTGACAGTGTCAATGGAAGCTCTTTTCTAGATCCAGGATCTCATCGACGAGGTCTTACGGAGAAATCACAATCGTACCACTTTTTAAGAAACTCAGTTGACTTTCTAACACAGCTTAAATTTGTAAACAGAAGTACAAGAAAGCCTGTTGACAGTATAATTCACTGTGTGAGAGGGTGGATTCTCACTATCAACTCAGTCCTCTCTATAACTGATGATCTTCGTGGTAGAGGTGTAAAATTTTGTATTTCCACAACGACTCAACCAAGACAACTTGGTTAATTTCTATGGACAAACAAGACAAGGTGGAGGTTATTGCAACGAAGCTACATTCAACAGGTTTGCATATCTATATCAACAGGCAACATGCAAGTTGTTGGTTAGTAGCTACAAAAATACAGGCAACTGTGAGCCAATTCCTGACCAGGGAAATATTTTGGTCGACTTCCTTTCACAGAAAAAAAGTGACATACCCCAGGTGAAGCTGGCTGGGCTTACCAAGGCTCACCAAAGTAATAAGCTTCTGTTGGAAAAAGAGAATGAAGACTTCAATGAAGTATCTGGCAGCCTAGAAACTTACACGCTTACAGATATCGTTGGTTTCTATGTTAAGAAGCTGCTGACTTGGCACAATTGTCCGATGAGTGCTTCAAAGCTTATACAAGGTGATAGTGAAGTTTTTGACAAAATTTATTCTGTTATGGCAGAAAAGGCCTACGAGCAGTCAAGCCTGACTTTATCCAGCCTTACAACTCTTTCGCTAGGTGTCGTTTCGTTTCAGCAAGACTGTGACTCCATTTTCCTCAAGTATTATAGAAATTCTTGGTGGAAACCGGGACTAACCAATCGAATTTGGCTTGAGTGAAAGACCTGAATTGGGAAACTGGCTGCGAGGGCTTCCCCCTTGAAAAATTTATAAGATTTGTTTTGCGCGTACGTGAATATTACGAAGTAAAATTTAAGAATATGGAAATACATAGAATAGAAATATCATAATGAAATGTCATCTCTTTATGGCATTGTTCAAATAAAACTTATTTTTAAGACAATAAAAGTCAAACCAATATCAATAAACATATGTGAAAAGTTGAAGTGACTATATTTAATTTATCTGCAAGTCTTTATTCATGCCCACCACGTAACTTCCCTTTGAGAAAAAATTGATAAAACTTTTAAAACTAAAATATCAATACGAAGCACCAAATATCATAATGAAATGTCATCTCTTTATGACATTGTTCAAATAAAACTTATTTTTAACTTTATTATTGTTGTAAAATCATTCTTTGTCTTTTTTTCCATTCTTAAACTTTTGCACTATTCCTTTTTTATTCTTTAATAATAATTTCTGGTAGTTTTGAGTTTGAGTTATGGTAGGCTTCTATTTCTACTGATCTTAAGTTTAATATGGCCTTTACTTTTCTTTAAAAAACTCGTAGAGTTTTCGTAGTATTACCCTGAGTCCTATTACCCTGGAACACGTATTTTGGCGGAAACTTTCTCAAAATACCTTTGAAACCAACTTGAGACTTCGATGCCTATTTTTAATTCCTAAAAATATCTAATAATAACATTGCACTACTAATTACCGATTTTCATGTATGTATAGGAATAAATAAACTTAAAATTAGTTTCTTCAAAATAAGTGTTCCAACGTTGAAGCCAAATTTCGCGTTCAAGAGAGATCTGACTTGTCTACCGGGGATAATATCTAATGTCGCTTATGTTTATACCGATCTATACATTCTCTGGAGCAAATGGTGACAGAAAATGGTGACAGCTCCGTACCACCCACAAGTTATTGGTAAATAGAAAATAGGCATTAAATATTTTCGAACGTATTAAGCATTTATACAAAAGACAGTAGGAATGATTGGGATCGATTCTTACCTTATTTCAACGTAATCAATACTGCTTATTCAGAAACAACTAACGATAATCCATTTTATTTACTTTTTGGTCGTGATTTGTAGAATCCCCTATGATGAGATTATTGAATATCAGCAGTATTATAATAACTCGGAGGATTACAAACAAGAATTCATAAATAGGATGAGGAAAACTTATAAAATAGTGAGGCAAGAGTTGAAAAATGTAAAATAAACCAAGAGCTAAGAAACTAACCCAAAGTGAAGGGGAGTAAAGATTTCAAGGTAGGAGATTGCGTCTACCTAAAGAACGAAGCAAAAATGGAAGGCAAAAAACTTTCCAACAAATATTCTGGACCGTACAGTCAAAAAGTACGATAACGATTATACTTTTAAAATGGAGAACCCCGATAGCGGAAGAACTTACAAGGCACATGTTAGCCGAATAAAAAAGCCAAATGTCCAGAGATTTTTATCACATTTCTCCTCTACTGATTCGTCTGATGCAAAAAATGACTCCCCTAAATCAAGATTGCCAGAGATAAAACCCTTTAATTTTAAACAAGATTATTTTGAAGATGACAGTGATGAGGAAAACTTTGAAGAATTTTTAGCAATGAAAAATCTAGTTATTCCTAAGAAAAAATCCCTAAGAAACAGCTGAAATGCAGAGGCTAAACCCGGAACCTCATGAGAACGTCTAAGCCAAGAAATAGGGAAGACATTAGAAAACGATTGGATATAGAGGTCTCCACTCGTCCTTGCTATGTCTTGTTCCCTCATTGTAGTGTCGTTTACGTAAAGCCGTGTGGTTCTGACGCTGCAACATGCGTTTCTTAAACAGATCGGACGTGCGTGAACAATACAGGCATGAAATATGTTGTAAAATTAGACCTCAAAAATTAATAATGTAGCATAAACTCTGTTTAAATGATTATTTTAAACCTAATGTAAAATTAACTAAGTGTTGAAAGAAGTTAAAATAAGGTGTATGTAGTAGTGTATATTAGAAAGTATAATATAACAACTTAGAAGAAACTTCTATGTATTGAATTTTCCAATGGGAACTTTACATATATATTTCAACCAGCATGATAAAAATTTTGTTTTGTGTACAAATATTAGTGTATTTATTAACTCTGTCTCGTAGCGTAAAATTCATGTACCCAATCGATACGTGACTTATTTGTACTATGAGTATTTACCTTAAAGAACGTGTGATTCTGCCTCGTTATTTTTATTACAGGAAGTGGATTGACATATTGGATATCGAGCATTACAATGAGTTGTCCAGTGTAGATACAACCTAGTAGTATCTATTTTCATCTTACCTCAACCAACGAAGAGTACTCACCATACACTCCAGACAATTTTCATCCCAGCTGCGTCTACGAAAACAACAGTTACCTATGATCGTTGTTTCCTCAACCATGAACCATATTAACTATCAGGTAACATTATATTTGAATCTCAGTATCCAGTGCATTATCGAACTATATAATCACATAAATTCTGAGAATCCCATCGACCTGTACAAGATATAAGTACATAAATATCGCCTTTGATACTCATTATGGACCCATATACCATATGACCGTATAGTTATGATATTTGATGACCCCAAAAACTATTTATGTGTCACAGACTCACGCGCCGAATCCCATTTGACCATCTCTCGGAATCCATCCTAGCCCCTCTTTGTGGAATGTTCATATATCTGCTATCCCATAAATGTTACGAGATAAATTCTTCCATAGTAACTGGAATCTGGGTTGCGGTGGTAGCTAGCAACCTAGTAAGAGACGATCACACCCCATATTAAAACTGAAATAGTTACATTAAAAGACGATTTACATTTAGCAATGAACTTTAGCCCATAGTAACTGAAGTAATTTAAGGAACCATTATATAGATGATTATTTTAATTATACTCGTTAAGAAACCATCATAAGTACAAATTCCCATACCAGGAATCGAACTCGAGCCAACTGGCTCAAGACGATTACGTCCAATAGTAAAAACAAAATATCCCATAACTCCTAAAACTAGATTTAGCTCAAAAAACAAAATACACTATTGGAACTGCATTGTCCTATACCTCTATATAGGAAACTAACTGTCCCTTGGTTTGAAAAACAAGGAAAGTACGTTGGTTTGAAAATCAAGAAAAGTGGCTGGAACCACGGTATACATTAAAGAACGAACTTTGGTCCATAGTACCTGAATTATTCTGATCCGGGTTGCAGAGGTAGCTAGCAACCTATTAAAGAGACGATTAGGTCCAATGTTAAGAAATATAAAAACCCATAGTTGCTAAAAAAGCAGTCAGATCAAAACAAAAAGTACACCATTAGAACCGCTTGTCTGAAACCCCTGTATAGTAAACTTTCTGTCTCTTGGCTTGAACAGCAAGGGAAATATATTGGCTTGAAAATCCGGGTTGCAGCGGTAGCTAGCAACCTAGTAAGAGACGATCACCTCCAATGTTAAGAAATATAAAACCCCCAACTCCAAAAAAAAGAGTCAGATCAAAACAAAAACTACACCATTAGAACCGCCTTGTCCGAATTCCCTATAAAGGAAACTTACCGCCCTTTGGGTTGAATAACAAAGAAAATATATTGGCTTGAAAATGAAGAAAATTGACTTTTACTACGTTATTCTCCACAAACGGGATATTTTTTTCTTTCCGCTTTTTTTTCCTCCTCAGCTAGCTGGGCACTGGAAAATCATAGAGAGCTGTATAATAGCTCATTTTAAAGGAAATTGCTACATCTAGTGCCTTTTGTCATTAAAAATAAAATACTTTTTGAAGAAGAATCAATTTTGTCAAAAAAAATTGCATTTTTGATGTATTTTCATACTGCAGTCTTTTCAAAGATATTTGAATTTTGAAGCAATCAAACAGTTCATGGTAATAAGCTCTATACTAATAATAGCTGCTTGTCTCAATAGTAACCGAAACTCCTGGAACAAAAATTTTCTTTTCTGGCTTAATCGCTAAAATTATTATGTAAACTGCAAAAATATTTATGATGCCTAATCAGTAATAGTAATTTTTTAATTTAAACAACAAAAATACAGGAAAATTCAAAAATTAGTTTTGCTTTTTGTCTCCTGGAAGAAAATTTTTTTTCATCTAAGTTCAAAATTATTATTGTATCCTGGAACCAAACTTTTTTTGGTTTGTAAAACGTAAAGTACGTATCTCCATAGTATTGTTTTATAATTTCAATTATTTCTGGGTTGCAGCGGTAGCTAGCAACCTAGTAAGAGACGATAACCTCCAATGTTAAGAAATATAAAACCCCCCAACTCCTAAAAAAGAGTCAGATCAAAACAAAAAGTACACCATTAGAACCGCCTTGTCCGAATCCTCTATAAAGGAAACTTACCGCCCTTTGGCTTGAATAACAAAGAAAATATATTGGCTTGAAAATCAAGAAAATAGACTTTTACCACGTTATTCTCCACAAACAGGATATTTTTTTCTTTCCGCTTGATTTTTCTCCTCAGCTAGCTGGGCATTGGAAAATCATAGATCTGTATAATAGCTCATTTTAAAGGAAATTTCAACATCTAGTCACTTTTGTATTTAAAAATAAAATACTTTTTAAAGTAGAATCAATTTTGTCAAAAAAATTGCATTTTTGATTTTAATAAATAACGACCTCTTGCCTATACTAAATTTTATATCCAACTTAACTATAGTATAGACTAGTACAGTTATATTTAAAGTAAATATATTAAAATCAAACAGTTTGTGGTAACTATTTGTATAGTAAGAGCGACTCGTCTCAATAGTTCTGGGTTGCAGCGGTAGCTAGCACCCTAGTAAGAGATCCGGGTTGCAGCGGTAGCTAGCAACCTAGTAAGAGACGATCACGTCCAATGTTAAGAAATATAAAAACCCATAGTTCCTAACAAAGTTATAATAAAGAACGACCTCTTGCCTATGCTATATTTTATTGGCCACTTAACTATAGTATAGGTTAATCAAGTTTCCGCAAAGTCCGGGTTGCAGCGGTCGCTAGCAACCTAGTAAGAGATGATCACGTCCAATGTTAAGAAATATAAAAACCCATAGTTCCTAAAAAGGAGTCAGATCAAAACAAAAAGTACACCATTAGAACCGCCTTGTCCGAAACCCCTGTATAGGAAACTTTCTGTCCCTTGGCTTGAACAGCAAGGGAAATATTTTGGCTTGAAAATCAAGAAAATTTACTTTAACCACGTTATTCTCCCCAAACGGGATATTTTTTCTCTTTTCTTTTTTTGTATCCAGAGATAGCTTGGCACTGGAACATCGTAGAGGGTTGTTCAATAGCTCATCCTAAAGGAAATTAATTGGGTTAAAAATCTATAGTAACTAAAATAAATTATTTCTAAAAGAGAATAAATTTTTCCAATAAAAACTGTATTTTTAGATGCAGTGACGTCATAATTACTATATAAGAAACATCAAAACTGTAAATGGTCTCATTCATGAATACATAATGGTTAGATCAAAGCAAGCTACACGCAAGTTAAAAAATCAGTACTAAAAAATCAAGAAAAGTGGCAGCTGCTACAACATTCTGCCTAAACGGGATATTTTTTTCTCTTTTCTTTGTTTCCAGAGATAGCTTGGCACTGGAACATCGTAGAGAGTTGTTCAATGGCTCATTTTAAAGGAAATTAATTGGGTTAAAAATCTATAGTAACTAAAATAAATTATTTCTAAAAGAGAATAAACTTTTCCACCAAAAACTGTATTTTCGATGTCTTTTCACACTGCAGTCTTTCAAACATAATTACTTTAAAGATCCGGGTTGCAGCGGTAGCTAGCAAACTAGTAAGAGACGATCACCTCCAATGTTAAGAAATATAAAACCCCCCAACTCCTAATTATAATAAAGAACGACCTCTTGCCTATACTAAATTTTATACGCCACTTAATTATAGTATAGGTTAGCAATTCCACAGATAGCTTGGCACTGGAACTTCTTAGAGAGTTGTTCTATGGCTCATTCTAAAGGAAATTTATGGGGTTAAAAATTATTATAAAGAACGACCTCTTGCCTATATTAAATTTTATACGCCACTTAATTATAGTATAGGTTAGTAATTTCACAGATAGCTTGGCACTGGAACGTCGTAGAGTGTTGTTCAATGGTTACATTAAAAGTTATAATAAAGAACGACCTTGCCTATACTAAATTTTATACGCCACTTAAGTATAGTATAGGTTAGTAATTCCAAAGATAGCTTGGCACTGGAAAATCGTAGAGAGTTGTTCAATGGCTCATTTTAAAGCAAATTAATGGGGTTAAAAATTATAATAAAGAAAGACCTCTTGCCTATACTAAATTTTATACGCCACTTAATTATAGTATAGGTTAGCGATTCCACTGGAACATCGTAGAGAGTTGTTCAGTGGTTACATTAAAAGACGATCATTGGAATAACATACCACTGCATACATTTGACTTTGTTAGCTACTTGATTGCTTGTTCTTCGTCTCTTAGTATTTCAAAGAAAAAAAGCCTTAGGCTTTTTCCTGTTTGTAATGATATAGCATAAAACGAAACTCAAGTTGTAACTCACGTCATCCTGGTTGTTATAGTATCCGGGTTGCAGCAGAGGCTAGCAACCTAGTAAGACACGATCATGTCCAATGTTAAGAAATATAAAAACTCATAACTCCTAAAAAAAGTCAGATCAAAACAAAATTATATTCTGGGTTGCAGCGGTGGCTAGCAACCTAGTAAGAGACGATCACGTCCAATGTTAAGAAATATAAAAACCCATAGCTCCTAAAAAAGGAGTCTGACCAAAACATAAAAGTACACCATTAGAACCGCCTTTTCCGAAACCCCTGTATAGTAAACTTTCTGTCCCTTGGCTTGAACAGCAAGGGATATATATTGGCTTGAAAATCGAGAAAAGTGGCAGCTACTACAACATTCTGCCTAAACGGGATATTTTTTTTCATTTTCTTGTTTTCCAGAGATAGCTTGGCACTGGAACATCGTAGAGAGTTGTTCAATGGCTCATTTTAAAGGAAATTAATTGGGTTAAAAATCTTTTGTAACTAAAATAAATTATTTCTAAGAGAGAATAAATTTTTCAGTTAAAAACTGCATTTTTGATGTCTTTTCATACTGAAGTCTATTCAAAGATATTTGATTATTGTACATAAACATAATCGTATACCAGCGGTAAGATTGGAACCCATGCCTCCGAAGAGACTGGTGACTAACACCAGCTTCTTGGACCACTCGGCAAATCTGCCTCTTATAACTATATATATATGTGAATTTGGGTTGCAGCTTACATTAAAGAACAAACTATAGTCTATAGTAACTGGAATCTGGGTTGCAGCGATAGCTAGAAACCTAGTAAGAGTTACATTAAAAGACTATTATCTGGGTTACAGCAGTAGCTATCATCACAAAAAAGAACGAAACCTTGCCCATGTTAACCGAAAAATAACTAGGGATTATGTAATTTCCAGTGGCAGCTACTACAACATTCTGCCTAAACGGGATATTTTTTTTCTTTGTTCTTTCTTTTCCACAGATAGCTTGGCACTGGAACATCGTAGAGGGTTTTTCAATAGCTCATTTTAAAGGAAATTAATTGGATTAAAAATCTATAGTAACAAAAATAAATTATTTCTAAAAGAGAATAAATTTTTCCACCAAAAAATGCATTTTTGATGTCTTTTCACACTGCAGTCTTTCAAACATAATAGTATACCAGCGGTAAGATTTGAACTCACGCCTCCGAAGAGACTGGTGGCTAAAACCTGTGCCTTGGACCACTCGGCCAGGCTGCCTCTCATAATTTGGGTTGCAGCAGAAGCTAGAAACCTAGTAAGAGACCATCAGTCCAATGCTAAGAAATATAAAAACCCAAAACTCCTAAAAATAGACTAAGATCAAAACAAAAGTACATCATTAGAACTACCTTGTATGAAACCCTACTAGATAATTATAGTATTACAATAAGGAACAAACTGAACCCATAGTAACTTAAATATAAAATTAAGCAGTTCGTGGTCATAATAAAGAGCTGTGTAATGGCTCATTTTAAAGAAAACTGCTGTATATAGAAACCTTTTTTTAATTAACATCCGGGTTGCAGCGGTAGCTGGCAACCTAGTAAGAGACGATCACGTCCAATGTTAATAAATATAAAAACCCCTAACTCCTAAAAAAAGAGTCAGGTCATCCGGGTTGCAGCGGTAGCTGGCAACCTAGTAAGAGACGATCACGTCCAATGTTAAGAAATATAAAAACCCCTAGCTCCTAAAAAAAAGGGTCAGGTCAAAACAAAAAGCACACCATTAGAACCGCCTTGTCCGAAACCCCTGTATAGGAAACTTTCTGTCCCTTGGCTTTAACAGCAAGGGAAATATATTGGCTTGAAAATCAAGAAAAGTGGCAGCTACTACAACATTCTGCCTAAACGGGACATTTTTTTTCTTCTTTTCCACAGATAGCTTGGCACTTGAACATCGTAGAAAGTTGTCCAATTGCTCATTTTAAAGGAAATTAATTGAGATAAAAATCTTTTGTAACTAAAATAAATTATTTCCAAGAGAGAATAAATTTTTGAATTAAAAACTGCATTTTTGATGTCTTTTCATACTGCAGTCTTTTCAAAGATATTTGATTTTTGTACATAAATCATAATCGTATACCAGCGGTAAGGTTTGAACCCACGCCTTCGAAGAGACTGGTGGCTAACACCAGTGCCTTGGACCACTCGGCCAATATGCCTGTCATAACTCTATATATGTGAATTTCGGTTGCAGCAGTAGCTAGCAAACTAGTAAGAGACGATCAGTCTAATGCTAAGAAATATAAAAACCCAAAACACCTAAAAATAGAGTCAGATCAAAACAAAAGTATATCATTAGAACTACCTTGTCTAAAACCCTACTAGATAAATAATGAATGTCGTCATAGTTTTAAATTAGATCCGGGTTGCAGCGGTAGCTGGCAACCTAGTAAGAGACAATCACGTCCAATGTTAAGAAATATAAAAACCCCTAACTCCTAAAAAAAGAGTCAGGTCAAATTATAATAAAGAACGAATATAAAGTTGTAAAAATACAAAGAGATTAAATTTTATCGTATTATACTATAATATATAACGAACGAATAAAGAACGAATATAAAGTTGTAAAGATCAAGGTTGCAGCGGTAGCTAGCAACCTAGTAAGAGACGATCACGTCCAATGTTAAGAAATATAAAAACCCATAGTTCCTAACAAAGGAGTCAGATCAAAACAAAAAGTACACCACTAGAACCGCCTTGTCCGAAACCCCTGTATAGGAAACTTTCTGTCCCTTGGCTTGAACAGCAAGGGAAATATATTGGCTTGAAAATCAAGAAAAGTGGCAGCTACTACAACATTCTGCCTAAACGGGATATTTTTTTCTTTTTCTTTCAAACAGTTCGTGGTGACGAACTTTGAGTAAGGAGCGATCCGGCTCAATGGTAACTGAAACTCTAGAAAACGGTATTTTGATACAAATAGATACATCAAAAGAATCAGATTTTAATGCTAATTTCAAATATATAAGTTTCATCAAGTTTAATTCTACCCATAAAAAGTTAGGCGCCTGAGAAAATTTGGCTGATTTTCGAAAAAAGGAGGAAAGACCCCCTAAAAGTTATAGAACCTTAATGAAAATCACACCATAATATTCAGCGTATAATAGAACCCTACTGTAGAGGTTTCAAGCTCCCATCTACAAAAATGTGGAATTTTGCATTTTTTTCAGAAGAAAGATCACGGGTGCGTGTTTATTTGTTTGTGTTTTTTTTCCCAGGGGTGATCGTATCGACCCAGTTGTCCTAGAATATCGTGGAGGGATCATTGGAATGTAAATTAAAAGTTCTAGTGCCCTTTTTAAGTGACCAAGAAAAATGGAGGGCAACTAGGCCCCCTCTCACGCTCATTTTTTTCCCAAAGTCACGTGATCAAAATTTTCAGATAGCCACTTTGTTCAGCATGTTCGAAATATGATAAGTTTGTGCTTTAGGATGACTTTATCCACCTAAATTCTCGGGGGGGGGGCTGAAACTTGTTAATTTTACCCAGTGTTAACAGATAGGCCTAGTCTTGGCTATTTGGAAGTATACAAAGGTGTTCAGGGGAGATTTTTACTGGTCGTGGGGGAGTGGGGTGGATCGGGGGGTATGTGGGAGGATCTTTCCATGAAGGATGTTTTCATGGGGGAAGGGACATTGCTATAAAGGGGACGCCGGACTTCCCAGCATTATTTAAAAAAAAGATCAGAAATTTAATATAAAAAATAAGTATTTCAACTGCAATAGCAGCAAGATCGAAACTTCAAACGAACAGAAAATATTATATATATATTATTGGGTTCACCCTGTAATCAATACCTATCTCTTTAAGCCAAAGATTTTTTAGTACTTTCATAAGAGCTATTTATTCTAATTAACGGCCTTTGTGATTAAGCGGTCATTTTTAAAGAATTGGAACAAAATTCAATCTTTCGCTTAAAGAGCAAGGTATTGACTAGGGGGCGAACCCCCTAATAAACAAATTAAAAATATATGAATATAGAAGTTCGTTACGTAAGTTAATTCGTAAGTTACGTATATTTATTACTAATAAAAACGTTCGTAAATAAAATTAAACAAGTTTCGAGAAAGCCATTTAACTAAATAAAAGTAAATTAATATGAAAATTTTGTTTTAATTATTCATGTACGGTGAGCCAAGATCAAAACCTGCATTTATTCAAAAACGTTCAAAAATTTAATAAAAAAAACAAGTTTTTTAAACTGAAAATAAGGAGCGACATTAAAACTTAAAACGAACAGAAATTATTCCGTATATGAAAGGGGCTGTCCCCTCCTCAACGCCTCGCTCTTTACGCTAAAGTTTGACTCTGTCTCACAATTTTATTTTTAAAACAATAAAAAAACGTTAGCGTAAAGAGCGAGGCGTTGAGGAGGGGACAGTCTCTTTCATATACGTATATTTATTACTAATAAAAACGTTCGTAAATATAATTAAACAAGTTTCGAGAAAGCCATTTAACTAAATAAAAGTAAATTAATATGAAATTTTTTTTTAATTATTCATGTACGGTGAGCCAAGATCAAAACCTGCATTTATTCAAAAACGTTAAAAAATTAAATAAAAAAAACAAGTTTTTTAAACTGAAAGTAAGGAGCGACATTAAAACTTAAAACGAGCAGAAATTATTCCGTATATGACAGGGACTTTCCTCTCCTCAACGCCTCGCTCTTTACGTTAGACTCTTTAGAGTTAGACTCTTTCTCACAACTGTATTTTTTAAAACAATAAAAAGCTTTAGCGTAAAGAGCGAGGCGTTGAGGAGGGGACCGTCCCTTTCATATACAGAATAATTTCTGTTCGTTTTAAGTTTTAATGTCGCTCCTTACTTTCAGTTTAAAAAACTTGTTTTTTTTTATTTAATATAATAAAGAACGACCTCTTGTCTATACTAAATTGTATATGCCACTTAATTATAGTATAGGTTAGTAATTCAACAGATAGCATGGCACTGGAACACCGTACAGAGTTGTTCAATGGGTCATTTTAAAGAAAATTAATGAGGTTAAAAACCTTTTGTAATTAAAACAAATTATTTTTATTACATTAAGAAATCTTAATTTTGTTCCTTAAGAAATCATCATAAGTAAAAATTTCCCATGCGGAAATCGAACTCAAGCTTACTGGGTGAGAGCTATCCAAACGTCTAGACCATATAGGATATATTAAAATATCCGATTAATGAAGTTTATGTTATCCGGGTTGCAGCAGTAGCTAGCAACCTAGTCCTTACAACAAAGAACGAACTCTAACCTATAGTAACTGAAAGGTGCATACGGGTGTGTGTAGTTGTTAAATCCAGGTTGCCACAGTAGCTAGCATCCTAGTAAGAGTATAGTAAAGAACAGACTCTAGGCCATAGTAATTTAAATATTATTTCACGTTTCAGCAGTAGCAAGAATTGATTATGTTTTAAAAATTTATGTTCAGTTTTTAAATTCTAACTAGAAAAATTCCTGAAAACTTTAAAATTAGCTTTGGTTTTGTTAGGTTCTAGCAATTCGACGCGTAATTTTATGGGTAGTGTAGATCAAATACAAATGGATCCATCGATTAATACTAGCAAAACATTTTTTAAGTCTGATGATGATTTAACTGATGTGTCAAAAGTAAAGTTGCAAGTCGACGATTTCGTTTTGGCCTTATTATAATTGGTATGATGAAATAATAATATGCATATAGTTCTTAAATCATACTGCTTTATAGTCCCATATGGTCTAGCGGATAGGATATTTGGGTCGCACCTATCAGGCCCGGGTTCGATTTTCGGTATGAGAAAATTTTTAACTGCAGAATCTTCGAAAATTAGAAGCTCTAAATCTATTATAATTTATAATGAACCACATCGATCCTTTATGAACTACAATTACTATGGACGAAAATTCGTTCTTTAATGTAATTTGGGTATTACTATGAAGCTTTGCCAAAGCATTTCTAGCCGAATTTTCAACAGCATCCGCTCTTTCAAAGAGAATTTTAATCTGTAATTTTGAATACTTTTCGTGATCCTTGTAAAACATGCGTAAAATGTTTCTCAATTTACGAAGATCAGCCTGCAGTTTTGCCATCTTCTTGTATTTCTGAATGTAATTTTTCCCTTTGTCCTTATGTGTTCTTCGGTACAACCTCGCAGAGAATATAATTTTTTCATTATAGCTTTTGTCACCCCAGTATCTACCCATTATTCTGGTAGCAACTTTTTTCTTATATATTTTTCGGTAATCTTCATCATTGTGATAAAGCTCCTTGATCTTTTGTCTAGCCTGCTCAATTGTTGTTTCTCTATAAAGTTTATCATTGTGATAACGCTCCTTGATGTTTTGTTTGACTGTCTCAACTTTCGCATGTCTATAATATTCATCATTGTGATAACGCTCCTTGATCTTTTGTTGGGCTGTCTCAATTTTCGCATGTCTATAATCTTCATCATTGTGATAACATATCTTGCTGTTTTGTTTTGCTCTCTCAATTATTACTTCTCGATACGCCTGGTCGGTTGAATACCTTTGCTTTTTTCTTTTCAAGTTACTATCTTTGTATTTTTTGTAGTACCGATTTTTTAACTTGCGTGTAGCTTGCTTTGATCTAACCATTATGTATTCATCAATGAGACCATTTACAGTTTTGACGCTTCTTATATAGTAATTATGACGTCACGACGTAATGATTTTAATTCAGGACGTCATGGCGCAATGGTTTTATTTCATGACGTCTTCAGAAACAACAATATAATTTCGTGTTTTTCTATTCACGTCATAGCTCTAATATAAAACTATGATGACATTCATTATTTATCTAGTAGGGTTTCAGACAAGGTAGTTCTAATGATGTACTTTTGTTTTGATCTTACTCTATTTTTAGGAGTTTTGGGTTTTTATATTTCTTAGCATTGGACTGATCGTCTCTTACTAGGTTGCTAGCTACTGCTGCAACCCAAATTATAAGAGGCAGCCATGCCGAGTGGTCCAAGGCACTGGTGTTAGCCACCAGTCTCTTCGGAGGCGTGGGTTCAAATCTTACCGCTGGTACACGATTATGTTTGAAAGACTGCAGTGTGAAAAGACATCAAAAATGCAGTTTTTGGTGGAAAAATTTATTCTCTTTTAGAAATAATTTATTTTAGTTATTATAGATTTTTAACCCAATTATTTTCCTTTAAAATGAGCCATTGAACAACTATTTACGATGTTCCAGTGCCAAGCTATCTCTGGATACAAAAGAAAAAAATATACCGTTTAGGCAGAATGTTGTAGTAGCTGCCACTTTTCTTGATTTTCAAGCCTTTTTAAGGAACTATGGGTTTTTATATTTCTTAACATTGGACTTTATCGTCTCTTACTAGGTTTCTAGCTACCGCTGCAACCCGGATTGCCTATTTATAATCAAATCTTACCGCTGGTATGCGATTATGATTTATGTACAAAAATCAAATATCTTTGAAAAGACTGCAGTATTAAAAGACATCAAAAAGGCAGTTTTTAATTGAAAAATTTATTCTCTCTTGGAAATAATTTATTTTAGTTACAAAAGATTTTTAACCCAATTAATTTCCTTTCAAATGAGCCATTGAACAACTTTCTACGATGTTCCAGTGCCAAGCTATCTGTGGAAAAGAAGAAAAAAGAAAAAAAATATCCCGTTTAGGCAGAATGTTGTAGTAGCTTCCACTTTTCTTGATTTTCAAGCCAATATAATTCCCTTGCTGTTCAAGCCAAGGGACAGAAAGTTTCCTATACAGGGGTTTTGGACAAGGCGGTTCTAATGGAGTACTTTTTGTTTTGACCTGATTCTTTTTTTGGAGTTAGGGGTTTTTATATTTCTTAACATTGGACGTGATCGTCTCTTACTAGGTTGCTAGCTACCGCTGCAACCCGGATTTTGTTTTGATCTGACTCCTTTTTTAGGAACTATGGGTTTTTATATTTCTTAACATTGAACTTCATCGTCTCTTACTAGGTTGCTAGCTCCCACTGCAACCCCGGCTGTTCTTGCTACTGCTGCAACGTGAAATAATATTTAAATTACTATGGCCTAGAGTCTGTTCTTTACTATACTCTTACTAGGATGCTAGCTACCGTGGCAACCTGGATTTAACAACTACACACACCCGTATGCACCTTTCAGTTACTATAGGTTATAGTTCGTTCTTTGTTGTAAGGACTAGGTTGCTA
The DNA here is from genome assembly GCF_049724085.1 of Artemia sp. Qi Xiang Cuo. Taxonomy (NCBI): domain Eukaryota; kingdom Metazoa; phylum Arthropoda; class Branchiopoda; order Anostraca; family Artemiidae; genus Artemia; species Artemia sp. Qi Xiang Cuo. Next base: position 20,105 of record NW_028300506.1, read on the forward strand.
GCTACTGCTGCAACCCGGATAACATAAACTTCATTAATCGGATATTTTAATATATCCTATATGGTCTAGACGTTTGGATAGCTCTCACCCAGTAGGCTTGAGTTCGATTTCCGCATGGGAAATTTTTACTTAAGATGATTTCTTAAGGAACATAATTAAGATTTCTTAATGTAATAAAAATAATTTGTTTTAATTACAAAAGGTTTTTAACCTCATTAATTTTCTTTAAAATGACCCATTTAACAACTCTGTACGGTGTTCCAGTGCCATGCTATCTGTTGAATTACTAACCTATACTATAATTAAGTGGCATATACAATTTAGTATAGACAAGAGGTCGTTCTTTATTATAAAGAAAAAAGAAAAAAATATCCCGTTTAGGCAGAATGTTGTAGTAGCTTCCACTTTTCTTGATTTTCAAGCCAATATATTTCCCTTGCTGTTCAAGCCAAGGAACAGAAAGTTTCCTATACAGGGGTTTCGGACAAGGCGGTTCTAATGATGTACTTTTTGTTTTGATCTGACTCCTTTTTAAGGAACTATGGGTTTTTATATTTCTTAACATTGGACGTGATTGTCTCTTACTAGGTTGCTAGCTACCGCTGCAACCCGGATTGCCTATTTATAATCAAATCTTACCGCTGGTATGCGATTATGATTTATGTACAAAATTCAAATATCTTTGAAAAGACTGCAGTATGAAAAGACATCAAAAAGGCAGTTTTTAATTGAAACATTTATTCTCTCTTGGAAATAATATATTTTAGTTACAAAAGATTTTTAACCCAATTAATTTCCTTTAAAATGAGCCATTGAACAACTTTCTACGATGTTCCAGTGCCAAGCTATCTGTGGAAAAGAAGAAAGAAGAAAAAAAATATCCCGTTTAGGCAGAATGTTGTAGTAGCTTCCACTTTTCTTGATTTTTAAGCCAATATATTTCCCTTGCTGTTCAAGCCAAGGGACAGAAGGTTTCCTATACAGGGGTTTTGGACAAGGCGGTTCTAATGGAGTACTTTTTGTTTTGACCTGATTCTTTTTTTGGAGTTAGGGGTTTTAATATTTCTTAACATTGGACGTGATCGTCTCTTACTAGGTTGCTAGCTACCGCTGCAACCCGGATTTTGTTTTGATCTGACTCCTTTTTTAGGAACTATGGGCTTTTATATTTCTTAACATTGAACTTCATCGTCTCTTACTAGGTTGCTAGCTACCGCTACAACCCGGATTGTAAAATTGCATGCTGCAGTCTTTTCAAAGATATTTGATTTTTGAAGCAATCAAATAGTTCGTGGTAAATCCGGGTTGCAGCGGTAGCTAGCAACCTAGTAAGAGACGATCACATCCAATGTTAAGAAATATAAAAATCAATAACTCCTAAAAAAAGTCAGATCAAAACAAAAAGGATACCATTAGAACCGCCTTGTCCGAATCCCCTGTATAGGAAACTTTCTCTCCCTTGGCTTCAACAGCAAGGGAAATATATTGGCTTGAAAATCAAGAAAAGTGGCAGCTAAAACAACATTCTGCCTAAACGGCATTTTTTTTTCACAGAGAGCTTGGCACTGGAACATCGTAGAGAGTTGTTCAATGGCTCATTTTAAATCTCTATTAAGGCCATGCGCTCGTGAATATTACTCCATTGACCCATGCAATGGATGTGGCCTTTACCTGAGGATGGGTGGAGTCGATTTCTTTGGTCTTGATAGATTTGAGGTTTACTGAACTCTGAACAAATCTTACATTAAAGGACAAACTATAGCCCATAGTAACTGGTATCCGGGTTACAATAGTAGCTCGCAACCTATCCAAGTTGAGGCGGCAGCTAGAACCTAGTAAGAGACGATCACGCCCCACAGTAAAAAATGAAATAGTTACATTGAAAGACAATCATTGGAATAAAGAATTATTGCATACATCCCGGTTGCAGCGGTAGCTAGCAACCTAGTAAGAGACGATCACGTCCAATACTAAGAAATATAAAACCCATAGTTCCTAAGAAAGGAGTCAGATCAATCACAATAAAGAAGGACACCTTGCCCATGTTAACTGAAACATAACTAGGGATTATGTAATTTCCAGCAGTATCATGGCTGTAGAGATAGCTGAAACGTAGTTACAATAAATGACGATCATTGGAATAACAAACAATTGCATACATTGGAATTAGCTAGCTACTTGATTGTTTGAGACTCGTATCTTACTATTTCAAAGAAGAAAAAGCCGTAGGCTTTTTCCTGTGTGTAATCAGTTTATTATCATAGGCAGCGCGCCTATGATACTAAAACACGTAACTAAAACTAAAAGATTATAATTTTAGACTCAAACTAGTAATTTGTTTGCTTTGGTATAAAATACTGTCATCAGGGAGATTCAAACACATACCTCCGATGTGGCGGGTGGCTAACACCATTCCGGGTTGCAGCGGTAGCTAGAAACCTAGTAAGAGACGTTACACAAAAGACCGATAAGGCTCATCCAGGTTGCAGCGGTAGCTAGCAACCTAGTAAGAGACGATCACGTCCAATGTTAAGAAATATAAAAACCCATAGTTCCTAACAAAGGAGTCAGATCAAAACAAAAAGTACACCATTAGAACCGCCTTGTCCAAAACCCCTGTATAGGAAACTTTCTGTCCCTTGGCTTGAACAGCAAGGGAAATATATTGGCGCGAAAATCAAGAAAAGTGGCAGCTACTACAACATTCTGCCTAAACGGGATATTTTTTTTTTCTTTTTTCTTTCTTTTCCACAGATAGCTTGGCACTCGAACATCGTAAAGGGTTGTTCAATAGCTCATTTTAAAGGAAATTAATTGGGTTAAAAATCTATAGCAACTAAAATAAATTATTTCTAAAAGAGAATAAATTTTTCCACCAAAAACTGCATTTTTGATGTCTTTTCACACTGCAGTCTTTCAAACATAATCGTACACCAGCAGTAAGATTAGAGCCCACGCCTCCGAAAAGACTGGTGGCTAACACCTGTGCCTTGGACCACTCGGCCAGGCTGCCTCTCATAATTTGGGTTGCAGCAGTAGCTAGCAACCTAGTAAGAGACGATCAGTCCAATGCTAAGAAATATAAAAACCCAAAACTCCTAAAAATAGAGTCAGATCAAAACAAAAGTACATCATTAGAACTACCTTGTCTGAAACCCTACTAAATAAATATCCGGGTTGCAGCGGTAGCTAGCAACCTAGTAAGAGACGATCACGTCCAATGTTAAGAAATATAAAAACCCATAGTTCCTAACAAAGGAGTCAGATCATCATCAAAACAAAAATTGCACCATTAGAACCACCTTGTCCAATACCCCCTGTATAGGAAACTTTCTGTCCCTTGGCTTGAACAGCAAGGGAAATATATTGGCTTGAAAATCAAGAAAAGTGGCAGCTACTACAACATTCTGCCTAAACGGGATATTTTTTTTCTTTTTTCTTTCTTTTCCACAGCTAGCTTGACAGTGGAACATCGTAGAGGGTTGTTCAATAGCTCATTTTAAATGAAATTAATTGGGTTAAAAATCTATAGTAACTAAAATAAATTATTTCTAAAAGAGAATAAATTTTTCCACCAAAAACTGCATTTTTGATGTCTTTTCACACTGCAGTCTTTCAAACATAATCGTATACCAGCGGTAAGATTAGAGCCCATGCCTCCAAAGAGACTGGTGGCTAACACCTGTACCTTGGACCACTCGGCCAGGCTGCCTCTCATAATTTGGGTTGCAGCAGTAGCTAGCAACCTAGTAAAAGACGATCAGTCCAATGCTAAGAAATATAAAAACCAAAAACTCCTAAAAATAGAGTCAGATCAAAACAAAAGTACATCATTAGAACTACCTTGTCTGAAACCCTACTAGATAATTATCCGGGTTGCAATGGTAGCTAGCAACCTAGTAAGAGACGATCACGTCCAATGTTAAGAAATATAAAAACCCATAGTTCCTAACAAAGGAGTCAGATCATCATCAAAACAAAAATTGCACCATTAGAACCGCCTTGTCCGAAACCCCTGTATAGGAAACTTTCTGTCCCTTGGCTTGAACAGCAAGGGAAATATATTGGCTTGAAAATCAAGAAAAGTGGCAGCTACTACAACATTCTGCCTAAACGGGATATTTTTTTCTTTTTAATTCTTTTCCACAGATAGCTTGGCACTGGAACATCGTAGAGGGTTGTTCAATAGCTCATTTTAAAGAAAATTAATTGGGTTAAAAATCTATAGTAACTAAAATAAATTATTTCTAAAAGAGAATAAATTTTTCCACCAAAAACTGCATTTTTGATGTCTTTTCACACTGCAGTCTTTCAAACATAATCGTATACCAGTGATGTCATAATCGTAGGTTGTAGCCAGTTCGTCTCTTACTATCCCAATTAAGAAAAAGCCATAGGCTTTTTCCTGTTTGTAATACAGTAAGAATTTCATTAAAGCAACGACAATAATAATCCGCAATGACAGAAATGACGACAGCAGCAATGAATATGATAATGACGGTGATGACGTCAGGCTCCGGAAAAGTCAAGGTGTCATACGGTTATTATAATAAAGAACAAGCTCTAGCCTATACTAACTGAAATGTGTAATATGAATACTATAACAAAAGTAAGTCTACGAAAAGTTGCTTCTCTCTGATGTAGCACCATAATGGATCGATGTATTTATATTCCGGGTTGCAGCGGTAGCTAGCAACCTAGTTAGAGACGATCACGTCCAATGTTAAGAAATATAAGAACCCCTAAATCCTAAGAAAAGAGTCAGATCAAAACAAAAAGTACATCATTAGAACCGCCTTGTCCGAAACCCCTATAAAGGAAACTTACCGCCCTTTGGCCTTAATAACAAAGAAAATATATTGGCTTGAAGATCAAGAAAACTGACTTTAACCACGTTATTTTCCACAAACGGGATATTTTTTTTCTTTCTTTCTTCTTTTCCATAAATAGCTTGGCACTGGAACATCGTAGAGAGTTGTTCAATGGCTCATTTTAAAGGAAATCTCTAGATCTAGTGCTATTTGTACTTAATTTTCTTTTAATTAATTATTTTTTACGAAAAACTTAATTTTTATATACAATATTGATCAGTGACGTCAGAGTAGTTGGATGTAGTTAGTATTACATAAAGGCTCGATCATAGAATTTAAGCTGAAACTAAGTAAAGGACAATTATACCTCCATATATTCACAGTGATGTATAAGATTTCCCATTACATCTGTAAACTTTTCCACATTTGCCGGTCCATACATTGGAAGCTTTTCACTAAAGATGCAACATTTCTTTTGGATATTACTATGAAGTTTTGCGAAAGCATCTCTAGCTGACTTTTCAACAAAGTCTATTCTTTCAGAGATAATTTTAATCTTTAATTTTGAATATTTTTCGTTATCCCAGTAAAACATTCGTAAAATTTTTCTCAATTTACAAAGATCAGCCTGTGCGTTCTTTGCAGCTTGTGTAAACTGCAAAAATATCCTTGCTATCCGAGCAATAGTTTGAATATTTCAATACAAGCTAGAAAAATACCTTAAAATGTTAAAATTAGTTTTATTTTTGGTAAGGTTCTAACTACCCGATGTGGGATTGACTATGTATTTTCAGACCAAAAAATTCCATTTTTTATATATCTTGTTTTTCAGTTTAGAATCGCTAAAGTTATTATGTAAACTGCAAAAATATTTATGATATCTGAGCAATAATTTCAATTTTTTCATTCAAACTAACAAAATACCTGGAAATTTAAAAATTAGTTTTATTTTTTGTTAGGTTATGGGTACTTGATACGAGTTATAAGAAGTGTCAATTAGATGAAAATATTATTTCTTGTTTTGTAATAAGATGCTTTCTAAGCGAGTTATATGTAATTTAAAAAAAAACAGTACTATACAAAAAACAGACACAACATCTTTAAAAGAGAAAAGCAAAGGTATTCAACTGACAAGGTGTATCGAGATGCGAAAATTGATAGTGACAAACAGCGTTATTATAATGATGTAGTTTATAGACATGCGAAAATTGAGACAGCCAAACAAAAGAGTAAGGAACGGTATGATAATGATGATATAATAAAGAACGACCTCTTGCCTATACTAAATTTTATACGCCATTTAATTATAGTAAAGGTTAGTAATTCAACAGATAGCATGGCACTGAAACTTCGTAGAGTTGTTCAATGGCTAATTTTAAAGGAAACTAATGAGGTTAAAAACCTTTTGCTATTAAAACAAATTATTTTTATTACATTAAGAAATTTTCATTATGTTGCTTAAGAAATCATCATAAGTAAAAATTTCCCACACGGAAATTGAGCTCAAGCCTACTGGGTGAGAGCTATCCCAACCTCTAGACCATATATGATATATTAAAATATCTGATTAATGAAGTTTATGTTAAAAAAAATTATAAACCTAGTTTGCTGCCTGATTATTTGAGGATCGTCTCTTACTATTCCAAAGAAGATTACATTAAAAGACCATCATTGGAATAACAAACAATTACATACATTTGAATTAGTTAGCTATTTGATTTTTGAGGTTCGTCTCTTACTATTTCAAAGAAGAAAAAGCCGTAGGCTTTTTCCTGTTTGTAATCAGTTCATTATCCGGGTTGTAGCGGTAGCTAGAAATCAAGGTTGCAGCGGTAGCTAACAACCTAGTAAGAGACGATCACGTCCAATGTTAATCCGGGTTGCAGCGGTAGCTAGCAACCTAGTAAGAGACGATCACGTCCAATTTTAAGAAATATAAAAACCCCTCACTCAAAAAAAAGAGTCAGATCAAAACAAAAAGTACACCATTAGAACCGCCTTGTCCGAAACCCCTATAAAGGAAACTTACCACCCTTTGGCTTGAATAACAAAGAAAATATATTGGCTTGAAAATTAGGAAAATTGACTTTAACCACGTTATTCTCCACAAACGGGATATTTTTTTTTCTTTCTTCTTCTTCTTCTTCTTTTCCACATCCGGGTTGCAGCGGTAGATAGCAGCCTAGTAAGAGACGATCACCTCCAATGTTAAGAAATATAAAACCCCCCAACTCCTAAAAAATGAGTCAGATCAAAACAAAAAGTACACGATTAGAACCGCATTGTCCGAATCCTCTATAAAGGAAACTTACCGCCCTTTGGCTTGAATAACAAAGAAAATATATTGGCTTGAAAATCAATAAAATAGACTTTTACCACGTTATTCTCCACAAACGGGATATTTTTTTCTTTCCGCTTGATTTTTCTCCTCAGCTAGCTGGGCACTGGATAATCATAGAGAGCTGTATAATAGCTCATTTTAAAGGAAATTACAACATCTAGTCACTTTTGTATTTAAAAATAAAATACTCTTTAAAGTAGAATCAATTTTGTCAAAAAAATTGCATTTTTGATGTATTTTCATACTGCAGTCTTTTCAAATTTATATTCAAGAACGTTATTATATGCATGATGATGCAACACACATCATCCGGGTTGCAGCGGTAGCTAGCAACCTGCAAAAACATTTATTGTATCTAAGCAATAGTTTTTATCTTATAATTTAAACTGGAAAAATACCTGAAAATTTAAAAATTAGTTTTAGTTTTTGCTAGGTTTTTGAAACTTGATACGGGGCTGAAATTCCAAAGAGCTATATTAAATAAATGCTTTCAGAAAAACAAAGAAAAAGTAACATTTGGCAATTTCGGGATGGACGTGAATTTGTGGTTTTATATTGTTGGAGTATTGCCATATATTATTGTGTAAACCATGGTTTTATAATCAGGATTCACTTGTTACTATAGAGCGACTCGAACTTCTATCTTCGTTGTCAGGAAGAGAGCTCACTAGCCAATGCGCTACAGCGACTGATAGTAAACAAGTATTACATAAAGGACCGATATAGTTCATGATAAGTGGTCCAGGGTGCAGCGGAAGCTAGCAACCTAGTAAGAGACGATCACGTCCAATGTTAAGAAATATAAAAACCCATAGCTCCTAAAAAAAAAGAGTCAGATCAGAACAAAAAGTGCACTATTAGAACCGCCTTGTCCGAAACCCCTATAAAGGAAACTTTCTGTCCCTTGGCTTGAACAGCAAGGGAAATATATTAGCTTCAAAATCAAGAAAAGTGGCAACATTCTGCCTAAACGGGATATTTTTTTTTTCTTTTTTCTTTTTTTCTTTTCCACAGATAGCTTGGCACTGGAACATCGTAGAGAGTTGTTCAATGGCTCATTTTAAAAGAAATGAATTGGGTTAAAAATCTATCTGTTCCTTGGCTTGAACAGCAAGGGAAACATTTTGGCTTGAAATTCAACAAACGTTATTATTCAAAAATCTCTCACTGCAAAGGAAACTACAAAAGGAAAAAAATTGGTCCACAATAAATGAAATGTTTTAAAAGAAGAGCTATTCAAGATCTAAACCTATTAACCTTAAGGACATCAGTGGTAGATTAATTGACCCAATTTCAGTACCGGATGCTTTTAATAATTATTTCACTAATATTCCGAATACTTACTCCTGTTCCCCCTCCCAGTCAGTACACCCTAGCAAGAATTCCAGATCCATGTTTTTCTCTCCAACTGATAGCAAAGAGGTGCTTCAAGCTAGCGAATCTTTCTCTAATAGTAGTACACCTGATTACATTAAGGCACAAACTGTAGCCCTAGTAACTAGTAATAAAAAGAACCCTTATATTTCTCATACCAGGAATCAAACTCGAAGCAACTTGGTGAGAGTGAGCTATCCCAACCACTAGACTATGTAGGATATAGTATAATATCTGATTAATGATGGTTATGATAAAGAACAAATTATGGACAAAGTTAGCTGTTTGAATCTTTCAGGATCATCTCTTACTATTCCAAAGAAGAAAAATCCGTAAACTTTTTTCTATTTTTAATCCGTTAACATTAAAAGACGATCATTTAAATAACTAAACTATTGCATACATTGGACTAACTTATTACATTAAGTGCATAAAGGATCGATACAGTTCATGATAAATAGGGACTATCTAAGTTTTTCCGGGTTGCAGCGGTAGCTAGCAACCTAGTAAGAGACGATCACGTCCAATGTTAAGAAATATAAAAACCCATAGTTCCTAACAAAGGAGTCAGATCAAAACAAAAGTACACCATTAGAACCGCCTTGTTCGAAACCCCTGTATAGGAAACTTTCTTTCCCTTGGCTTGAACAGCAAGGGAAATATATTGGCTTGAAAATCAAGAAAATTGACTTTAACCACGTTATTCTCCCCAAACGGGATATTTTTTTCTCTTTTCTTTTTTTCTTTTCCACAGATAGCTTGGCACTGGAACATCGTAGAGGGCTGTTCAATAGCTCATTTTAAAGGAAATTAATTGGGTTAAAAACCTTTTGTAACTAAAATAAATTATTTCTAAAAAAGAATAAATTTTTCCACCAAAAATGCATTTTCGATGTCTTTTCACACTGCAGTCTTTCAAACATAATCGTATAACAGCGATAAGATTTAAACCCTCGCCTCCGAAGAGACTGTTGGCCCACACCAGTGCCTTGGACCCCTCGGCCAGGCTGCCTCTCATAAATAAATATATATGTGAATTTGGGTTGCAACAGTAGCTAGCAACCTAGTAAGAGACGATCAGTCCAATGCTATCCGGGTTGCAGCGGTAGCTAGCAACCTAGTAAGAGACGATCACGTCCAATGTTAAGAAATATAAAAAACCCTAACTCCTGAGAAAAGAGTCAGATCAAAACAAAAATTACACCTTTAGAACCACCTTGTCCACAACCCCTATTAAGGAAACTTATCACTCTTTGGCTTGAATAACAAAGAAAATATATTGGCTTGAAAATCAAGAAAATTGACTTTAACCACGTTATTCTCCACAAACGGGATATTTTTTCTTTCCGCTTGATTTTCCTCCTCAACTAGCTGGGCACTTGAAAATCATAGAGAGCTGTATAATAGCTCATTTTAAAGGAAATTGCAACATCTAGTCACTTTTGTAATTAAAAATAAAATACTTTTTAAAGTAGAATCAATTTTGTCAAAAAAATTGCATTTTTGATGTATTTTCATACTGCAGTCTTTTCAAAGATATTTGAATTTTGAAGCAATCAAATATAATAAAGATCAAACTCTTCCCTATACTAACTTGCATATGCAACTTCACTATAGTTAAGATTACAGTATTTATATTTTTACATTAAAAGACGATCACTGAAATAACAAACCATTCCATACATTGGACTTAGTTAGCTACTTGAAAAAGAAGAAAAAGCCGTAGGCTTTTTCCTGTTTGTATCTATAGTTAAAAAACGAACTCAAGTCCAAAGAAACTGAACACTGTGGTTCGTTCATATTATCTTCATTATTTTAGCTAGCATGTAAATAAACAAGTTTCTTTTTAAAATTTTAAATTGAAAAGATAGTGCTTTTAATTCAACATATTAAAAGTTCTCCCCGACGGGGAATTGAACCCCCTTCTCTCAGGTAACAAGAGGGCATACTTACCATTTGACTATCGAAGACTTATAAAATAAAAGTTACATATAAGATATGATAATAATTTTTTAATCCGGGTTACATAAAGGCTCGATCATCGAATTTTTACATTAAAGAACGAACTTTAGTCCATAGTTTATATTAAATCCGGGTTGTAGCGGTAGCTAGCAACCTAGTAAGAGATTACAGTAAGGACCGAAGTCTATCTCATAGTAACTGATACAACTGATCCAGGTTGCAGCGGTAGCTAGCAACCTAGTAAGAGACGATCACGTCCCATAGTTAAAACTAAAATAACCCATAACTCCAGAAAATAGATTCTGATCAAAACAAGAAGTACACTATTTGAACCACCTTGTCCAAAACTTCTATAGAGCAAACTTACCGTCCCTTGACTAGAATATTACATAAAGGTTACATAAAGCATCGATACTGTAAATGGTGATATTGTAAGTATCCGGGTTGCAGCGGTAGCTAGCAACCTAGTAAGAGACAATCACGTCCAATGTTAAGAAATATAAAAAACCATAGCTCTTAAAAAATTATATAAAAGAGTGAACTACATCCCATAGTGTGTGATTTTTTGAAGTATCGGTATAGTTAATCCTAATCCGGGTTGCAGTGGTAGCTAGCAACCTAGTAAGAGACAATCACGTCCAGTGTTAAGAAATATAATAACCCATTACTCCTAAAAATACAGTCAGATCAATCAAAAACTACACCATTAGAACCGCCTTGTCCAAGACCCTTATATAGGAAACTTTCTGTCCCTTGACTTGAACAGTGCAAGTGAAATATATTGGCTTAAAAATCAAGAAAAGATGCAGCTACTACAGCATTCTGCCTAAACGTCATCTCTTTTTTCTCTTTTTCTTTTCCACAGATAGCTTGGCACTGGAACATCGTAGAGAATTGCTCAATGGCTCATTTTAAAGGAAATTGCTAGATCTAGTGCCATTTGTAATTTAAAAAAAAAATTATAAAAATAGAATCAATTTTTTACGAAAAACTTCATTTTTCATACACAATTTATAATAAAGATCGAACTCTTCCCTATACTAACTTGCATATTACATTAAAAGACGATCATTGGAATAAAATACCACTGCATACATTGGACTTACTTACTCTTCTTTTGGACTTAGTTCGTCTATTACTATTTCAAAGAAGAAAAAGCCGTAGGCTTTTTCTTCTTTCGTAAAGGAAATCTCTAGATCTAGCGCATTTTGCACTTAATTTTTTTTTATTAATTATTTTTTACGAAAAACTCAATTTTTATATACAATATTGATCAATGACGTCATAGTCGCTGGATGTAGTTTTTACAGTAAAGAACGATCTCTCTCCCATTCTAACTGATATATCCGGGTTGCAGCGGTAGCTAGCAACCTAGTAAGAGACGATCACGTCCAATGTTAAGAAATATAAAAACCAATAGTTCCTAAAAAAGGAGTCAGATCAAATTCAAAAGTACACCATTAGAACCACCTTGTCCGAAACCCCTGTATAGGAAACTTTCAGGCCCTTGACTTGAACAGCAAGGGAAATATATTAGCTTCAAAATCAAGAAAAGTGGCAGCTACTACAACAGTCTGCCTAAACGTCATATTTTTTACTTTTTTTCTTTTTTCTTTTTTTCTTTTCCACAGACAGCTTGGCACTGGAAGATCGTAAAGAGCTGTTCAATGGCTCATTTTAAAGGAAATTCATTGGGTTAAAAATCTTTTATAACTAAAATAAATTATTTTTAAAAGAGAATAAATTTTTTACAGTAAAGAACGATCTTTCTACCATAGTAACAGATATATGGTGGTTCCAGGGGTAGTTACATAAAGGACCGATATAGCTCATCATAAATCGTGTTTGTCAATTATCCGGGTTGCAGCGGTAGCTAGCAACCTAGTAAGAGACGATCACGTCCAATGTTAAGAAATATAAAAACCCATAATCCTAATAAAATGCCAGATCAAAACAAGGAGTACACCATTAGAACCACCGTTTCCGAAACCCCTGTATAGGAAACTTTCTGTCATTTGGCTGGAACAGCAAGGGAAATATATTGGCTTGAAAATCATCCGGGTTGCAGCGGTAGCTAGCAATCCGGGTTGCAGCGGTAGCTGGCAACCTAGTAAGAGACGATCACGTCCAATGTTAAGAAATGTAAAAACCCATAGTTCCTAAAAAAGGAGTCAGATCAAAACAAAAAGTACACCATTAGAGCCACCTTGTCCGAAACCCCTTATAGGAAACTTTCTGTCATTTGGCTTGAACAGCAAGGGAAATATATTGGCTTGAAAATCAAGAAAAGTGGCAGCTACTACAACATTCTGCCTAAACGGGATATTTTTTCTTTCTTGTTATCCAGAGATAGCTTCGCACTGGAACATCGTAGAAAGTTGTTCAATGGCTCATTTTAAAGGAAATTAATTGGGTTAAAAATCTTTTGTAACTAAAACAAATTAAAATTACATAAAGGACCGATATAAGTTATCATAAATGGTGTTTGTCAATTATTATTAGATCCGGGTTGCAGCGGTAGCTAGCAACCTAGTAAGAAACGATCACGTCCAATGTTAAAAAATATAAAACCCATAGCTCCTAAAAAAGGAATCAGATCAAAACAAAAATTACACCATTAGAACCGCCTTATCCAAAATCCCTGTATAGTAAACTTTTTACAGTAAATCCGGGTTGCAGCGGTAAAAAATATCTCTTACCGGGAATCAAACTCGGGTCAACTAGGTGACCCGATTGCCCATGGTAAATGAAAAATATTACTTTAAAGAACGAACTGTAGTCCGTTATAACTGAAATGCTATAAGGAATAAAATTACATTATAAGACGATCCCTTAAATAACAAACCATTCCATACGTTAGACTTAGTTTGCTACTTGATTGTTTAAGTTTTGTCTCTTACTATTTAAAAGAATTATAATAAAGAACGAACTCTTTCCTATACTAAATAAGCCTATACTAATTAATGATATAGAAATGATATCCAGGTTGCAGCGGTAGCTAGCAACCTAGTAAGAGACGATCACGTCCAATGTTAAGAAATATGATATCCGGGTTGCAGCGGTAGCTAGCAACCTAGTAAGAGACGATCACCTCCAATGTTAAGAAATATAAAAACCCATAATCCTAAAAAAATGCCAGATCAAAACAAGGAGTACACCATGAGAACCGCCGTTTCCGAAACCCCTGTATAGGAAACTTTCTGTCATTTGGCTGGAACAGCAAGGGAAATATATTGGCTTGAAAATCATCCGGGTTGCAGCGGTAGCTAGCAATCCGGGTTGCAGCGGTAGCTAGCAACCTAGTAAGAGACGATCACGTCCAATGTTAAGAAATATAAAAACCCATAGTTCCTAAAAAAGGAGTCAGATCAAAACAAAAAGTACACCATTAGAGCCACCTTGTCCGAAACCCCTGTATAGGAAACTTTCTGTCATTTGGCTTGAACAGCAAGGGAAATATATTGGCTTGAAAATCAAGAAAAGTGGCAGCTACTACAACATTCTGCCTAAACGGGATATTTTTTTCTTTCTTGTTATCCAGAGATAGCTTCGCACTGGAACATCGTAGAAAGTTGTTCAATGGCTCATTTTAAAGGAAATTAATTGGGTTAAAAATCTTTTGTAACTAAAACAAATTAAAATTACATAAAGGACCGATATAAGTTATCATAAATGGTGTTTGTCAATTATTATTAGATCCGGGTTGCAGCGGTAGCTAGCAACCTAGTAAGAAACGATCACGTCCAATGTTAAAAAATATAAAACCCATAGCTCCTAAAAAAGGAATCAGATCAAAACAAATTACACCATTAGAACCGCCTTATCCAAAATCCCTGTATAGTAAACTTTTTACAGTAAATCCGGGTTGCAGCGGTAAAAAAATATCTCTTACCGGGAATCAAACTCGGGTCAACTAGGTGACCCGATTGCCCATGGTAAATGAAAAATATTACTTTAAAGAACGAACTGTAGTCCGTTATAACTGAAATGCTATAAGGAATAAAATTACATTATAAGACGATCCCTTAAATAACAAACCATTCCATACGTTAGACTTAGTTTGCTACTTGATTGTTTAAGTTTTGTCTCTCACTATTTAAAAGAATTATAATAAAGAACGAACTCTTTCCTATACTAAATAAGCCTATACTAATTAATGATATAGAAATGATATCCAGGTTGCAGCGGTAGCTAGCAACCTAGTAAGAGACGATCACGTCCAATGTTAAGAAATATGATATCCGTGTTGCAGCGGTAGCTAGCAACCTAGTAAGAGACGATCACCTCCAATGTTAAGAAATATAAAACCCCCCAACTCCTAAAAAGAGAGTCAGATCAAAAAAAAATGTACACCTTTAGAACCGCCTTGTCTGAAACCCCTATAAAGGAAACTTACCGCCCTTTGGCTTGGATAACAAAGAAAATATATTGGCTTGAAAATCAAGAAAATTGACTTTAACCACGTTTTTCTCCACAAACGGGATATTTTTTCTTTCCGCTTGATCTTTCTCCTCAGCTAGCTGGGCACTGGAAAATCATAGAGAGCTGTATAATAGCTCATTTTAAAGGAAATTGCTACATCTAGTGCCTTTTGTAATTAAAAATAAAATACTTCTTAAAGTAGAATCAATTTTGTCAAAAAATTGCATTTTTGATGTATTTTCATACTGCAGTCTTTTCAAATATATTTGAATTTTCAAGCAATCAAACAGTTCATGGTAATGAACTCTATAGTAATAATAGCTACTTGTCTCAATAGTAACCAAAACTCCTGGAATCAAAATTTTCTTTTTTGGCTTAGTCGCTGAAATTATTACGTAAACTGCAAAAATATTTATGATGCCTAATCAGTAATAGTAATTTTTTAATTTAAACAACAAAAATACATGAAAATTCTAAAATTAGTTTTGCTTTTTGTCTCCTGGAAGAAAAATTTTTTTCATCTCAGTTCAAAGTTATTATTTTATCCTGGTACAGTAAGGACCAATGTCTATCCCATAGTAACTGATGCAACAGAGAAAAGTAAAAGAGGTCTTTGGTATATATAACGTCATACGAGATTACATATGATTTTAAATAAATCCGAACAGCTAAAGCAAAAAGCCTGAAAATGTCTCAGGCAATGTTATCCGGGTTGCAACGGTAGCAAGTTGTAATAAAGAACGAATATAAAGCTATTATAAAAGGCACTTTGATATCGTGACATAAAGGACCTATATAGTTCATTATAAATGGGGACTATGTAAGTTCCATGAGAAATATCTGAAACCTAGTAAACAAAAACTACGGCACATAGTAACTAAAAGTTAAGATAATATCATAAGCAGCACAATAGCGCTGCTTAAGTAAAGAACGATGTTGGCACAATGTATTTTTTTTTTGGTTTCTTTACAGTAAGGAACGACCTTCAGCCCATTGTAACTAAGATAATATAATAATTTAAGACTCAAACAAGCAATTTGTTTGCTTTTTATATTAAAGGAGGATGATTAGAAGAGCAAACCATTGCATATATTAGACTTAGTTAGGTGCCTCAGTTTTTGAGGTTCATCTCTTACTATTTTAAATAAGAAAAGGCCATAGGCTTTTTCATTTTTATTTATTTTAAAGTAAGAACGACTCGTCTCATATCCGGGTTGCAGCGGTGGCTAGCAATACCGGTTGCAGCGGTAGCTAGCAACCTAGTAAGAGACGATCACGTCCAATGTTAAAAAATATAAAAACCCATAGATCAAAAAAAAAGGAGTCAGATCAAAACAAAAAGTACACCATTAGAACCGCCTTGTCCGAAAACCCTGTATAGTAAAATGTCTGTCCCTTGGCTTGAACAGCAAGGGAAATATATTGGCTTGAAAATCAAGAAAATTGACTTTAACCACGTTATTCTCCACAAACGGCATATTTTTTTCTTTCTCTTTTTTTCTTGTTTTCCAGAGATAGCTTGGCACTGGAACATCAAAGTTGTTCAATAGCTCATTTAAAAGGAAATTAATTGGGTTACAAATCTATAGTAACTAAAATAAATTATTTCTAAGAGAGAATAAATTTTTCCACCAAAAATTGCATTTTTGATGTCTTTTCATGCTGCAGTCTTTCAAACATAATCGTATACCAGCGGTAAGATTTGAGCCCACGCCTCCGAAGAGACTGGTGGCTAACACCAGCGCCTTGGACCACTCGGCCAATCCGCCTCTCATAACTATATATATATGTGAATTTGGGTTGCAGCAGTAGCTAGCAACCTAGTAAGAGACGATCCGTCCAATGCTAAGAAATATAAAAACCCAAAAACTCCTAAAAATAGAGTCAGATCAAAACAAAAGTACATCATTAGAACCACCTTGTCTGAAACCCTACTAGATAAATAATGAATGTCATCATAGTTTTATATTAGAGCTATGACGTGAATAGAAAAACACGAAATTATATTGTTGTTTCTGAAGACGTCATGAAATAATACCATTGCGACATGACGTCATGAAATAAAATCATTACGCCGTGACGTCATAATTACTATATAAGAAACGTCAAAACTGTAAATGGTCTCATTCATGAATACATAATGGTTAGTTCAAAGCAAGCTACACGCAAGTTAAAAAAACAGTACTACAAAAAAAAACAGAGATAGTATCTTGAAAAGAAAAAAGCAAAGGTATTCAACCGACCAGGCGTATCGAGAAGTAATAATTGATAGTGAAAAACAACGTTATTATAATGATGTAGTTTATAGACACGCGAAAATTGAGACAGCCAAACAAAAGTATGGTAATGATGAAGATTACAGAGAATCAACCATTGAGCAGGCTAGACAAAATTTCAAGGAGCGTTATCACAATGATGAAGATTACCGAATTCATGAATTCATGAATACATAATGGTTAGTTCAAAGCAAGCTACACGCAAGTTAAAAAAACAGTACTACAAAAAAAACAGAGATAGTATCTTGAAAAGAAAAAAGCAAAGGTATTCAACTGACCAGGTGTATCGAGAAGTAAAAATTGAGAAAGCCAAAAAAAAGAGCAAGGAACAGTATGATAATGATAAAGATTATCGAAACAAACATAAGAAAAAAATTGCTACTAGAATAATGGGTAGATACTGGGGTGACAAAAGCTATAATGAAAAAAATTTACATTAAGAAACGATCTGTAGCCTATAGTAACTGAAGTAATAAAATGATTACAGTAAAGACAAATATTTCATTAAGGAACGAACTGTAGCCCCTAGTAACTGAAGTAATAAAAGGATTCTTTATATATGTTGTTATTTTAATTATATTCCTTAATAAATCATGAGGTAATATAATATAATAAAGAACGACCTCTTCCCTATACTAAATTTTATTGGCCACTTAACTATAGTGTAGGTTAGTAAAGTCTACATAATCTGGGTTGTTATCCGGGTTGCAGCGGTAGCTAGCAACCTAGTAAGAGACGATCACGTCCAATGTTAAGAAATATAAAAACCCATAGTTCCTAAAAAAGGAGTCAGATCAAAACATAAAGTACAACATTAGAACCGCCTTAACCGAAACCCCTGCATAGTAAACTTTCTGTCCCTTGGCTTGAGTAGCAAGGGAAATATATTGGCTTGAAAATCAAGAAAAGTGGCAGCTACTACAACATTCTGCCTAAACTGGATTTTTTTTTCTTTGTATCCAGAGATAACTTGGCACTGGAACATCGTAGATAGTTGTTCAATAGCTCATTTTAAAGGAAATCTCTAGATCTAGCGCCTTTTGCACTTCTTTTTTTTTAATTAATTTTTTTTTACGAAAAACTTAATTTTTTATACAAAATATTGATCAATGACGTCATAGTCGTTGGATGTAGTTAGTATTACATTAAGGCTCGACCATCGAATTTGAGCTGAAACTAAGTAAAGGACAATTATGCCTCCATATATTCACAGTGATGTATAAGATTTCCCATTACATCTGTAAACTTATCCACAGTTGCCGGTCCATACCTTGGAAGCTTTTCACTAAAAATGCAACATTTCTTTTGGATATTACTATGAAGTTTTGCGAAAGCATCTCTAGCTGACTTTTCAACTAAATCTATTCTTTCAGAGTTAATTTTAATCTTTAATTTTGAATATTTTTCGTAATCCCAGTAAAACATTCGTAAAATTTTTCTCAATTTACAAAGATCAGCCTGTGCGTTCTTTGCAGCTTGTGTAAACTGCAAAAATATCCATGGTATCCGAGCAATAGTTCGAATATTTCAATTCAAGCTAGAAAAACACCTTAAAATGTTGAAATTGGTTTTATTTTTGGTTAGGTTCTAACTACCCGATGTGGGATTGACTAGGTAGTTTCAGACCAAAAAACTCCATTTTTTAATATATATTTTATTTTTCAGTTTAGAATCGCTAAAGTTATTATGTAAACTGCAAAAATATTTATGACATCTGAGCAATAATTTTAATCTTTTCATTCAAACTAACAAAATACCTGAAAATTTAAAAATTAGTTTTACTTTTTGGTAGGTAATGGATGCTCGATACGAGTCATAAGAAGTGTTAATTAGATGAAAATATTATTTCTTGTTTTGTAATAAGATGCCTTCTAAGCGAGTTATTATACTTAATTTAAAAAAAACAGTACTATACAAAAAACAGAGACAACATCTTGAAAAGAAAAAAGCAAAGGTATTCAACCGACCAGGCGTATCGAGAAGTAATCAAACAAAACAGCAAGATGTATTATCACAATGATGAAGATTAAAGACATGCGAAAATTGAGACAGCCAAACAAAAGATCAAGGAGCGTTATCAAAATAATATACGATATAGAGAAGCAACCATTGAGCAGGCTAGACAAAAGATCAAGGAGCGTTATCACAATGATGAAGATTACCGAAAAATATATAAGAAAAAAGTTGCTACAAGAATAATGGGTAGATACTGGGGTGACAAAAGCTATAATGAAAAAAATAAATTCTCTGCGAGGTTTTTACCGAAGAACGCATAAGGACAAAGGGAAAAATTACATTCAGAAATACAAGAAGATGGCAAAAATGCAGGCTTGTATTCGTAAATTGAGAAACATTTTACGCATGTTTTACCAGGATCACGAAAAGTATTCAAAATTACAGATTAAAATTCTCTTTGAAAGAGCGGATGCTGTTGAAAAGTCGGCTAGAAATGCTTTGGCAAAGCTTCATAGTAATATCCAAAAGAAATGTTGCCAGTTTAATGAAAAGCTTCCAAGGTATGGATTGGCAACTGCGGAACAGTTTATAGATGCAATGGAAAATGTTCGGCAACACAGTGAATATACGGAGGCGTACTTCTTAGAAAATTCGTATATTATTTTTGGAAGGAGCAATTGCTGTTTATGTAGCAGCAATAAAAATATATATACAAGCAAACCTATCAATAGCGAAGAAAAAGCAATGTTTTTCAATTATGGCGAAAACGAGCCTGTTAGGGTTATTAGTATATGTGTTTGTAAGCCTAATGATTTAGAACAAATTCCTGGAACACGGACTCAAGAAAAAAATATTTCTAACTGTGTTTTAAACAGTTGTTTTAGTTCTACTGAATATTTGGCAAAAAATGCTCTGTGTAGTAGAACAAACTGTCCTGGAAAGTACGAGACAACTATTGAAAAATGCTCTGAAACTAGATCTGACAAGGAAATTATGATGGCTGGAGTCACCTATAACAATCTGAGTAAACGTTCAAAACCAAAAATTGGGCAGCAGGTTACTTGGCAATGTCACCCTGATATCTGCAAGCTCTATCCGACGGATATTGAATTACGTCAAATTCTTTTTGATATACTTGAAAATAATATAGCATTAAAATTTTCAACTGACAAAGTGGTTAATTTCTACCTTGGCGAATTGGATTATTGTGAAATCAATTACAAGGACACAAGAAAGCATGGGCATTCGTTATACTGTAGCCCAAATGAGGGATGTCAGAGCTATTTGCGTTGTCTAAGGGCACTAGCTCCACATTTTCCTGTCTTGACCTGTTTCATTAATAGCGTATATAAGGCAGTATCAAAATCTAAGATTATACAACAAATTAATCTACTAAAAGTCGAGGGTTCGTACAAGGAATTAAGTCATTATTTAGAAGAAATGTCAAGTAGACTCTGTCGTAATAGTCAAGACGTCATCTACGGTGATAGCAATATTAGAGTTTCTGTGGATGAAAATACAATAATAAAATTATTTGGTGAGAGCCTTGATAAGGTAGCTAGCATCAGGGATGTATACCCCACAATGCATTGGGACAGTTGCGAGCAGATTAAGACAAAATACCAATTGAAGAGTCTAAGATCCCTTTCAAATAAGAAAAGTTTTGATGTAATTTTGGCCACGATTTTAGAACACCTCCAAAAGGACATACCCAAAGATGACAGAGAACAGCTAATTCATTTTACAGGTTGGAAAGAGGATGTCTTAGATTCATTCTCTGTCTGTGATTACTGTGCTGGGAAAATGTTGAAAAGTCAGGAGAATGTCCGATCCGTATTAAATAATCTTCATATCGGCTGTGCACCGGAATGTATAAAGTGTTTAAATAATTTTGAAATGGCAATGATTCGATTTGTAATGCCTTGTCTTACGATCGTCAGATTAGGGCAAGTAACTGCATTGAAGGGACCTAGAACAGAACTTGTTGACGCTCTTAAGGGTAAAACGACTAGTATATCTACCTGTTGATGTGCAAGCAAATGCAGATATTCAGCCTGAAAAACTTCTTAACATTGATAGTTTTGTAGTCATTGTCAATGGTCAGCCTACTTACAACGAGAATGTTTGGACTGCACTAATAGATCTGAGAAAAGTCCATGAAGCACTGTTGTGGTTAAGAGGGAACAACAATCTTTATAAAACAATACGTGCATACACCCTAGAAGATTTAAATAAAATACTTGAAGCGCGTCTTACTGAAAAAACGGTTGGTGTTGATAATTTACCTGAAATACCGGAAGCTGCAATCCTTCAGAAACTGACAGAAAGCGCAAAATCTACATTGGTTGAACATTTTTCTGTCCAGCCTCTCAATTCAGCGGTTCCAAAAGACTTCATAGAATATTATAAGCAGATGAAAGATCTTGGTACTGACCAATTACAAATCAAGAAACTAAAAGGTGGGAGCGAAGACTTATTTCAGGAAGAACTTGATCTAAAAGTGTTTCCAAATCTTTTCCCGAAAGGCAAATATGGCTTGCGTGACAAGGCAAGACCTTTTCGGATTAGGAATTCAGAATACTTTAAATCAAGGCTTCTTAGCAGACATACTATTTCCGGGTTGCAGCGGTAGCTAGCAACCTAGTAAGAGACGATCACGTCCAATGTTAAGAAATATAAAAACCCATAGTTCCTAACAAAGGAGTCAGATCAAAACAAAAAGTACACCATTAGAACCACCTTGTCCGAAACCCCTGTATAGGAGTCTTTCTGTCTCTTGGCTTGAACAGCAAGGGAAATATATTGGCTTGAAAATCAAGAAAATTGACTTTAACCACGTTATTCTCCACAAACGGGATATTTATTTTTTTTTTCTTTTTTTTTGTATCCAGAGATAGCTTGGCACTGGAACATCGTAGAGGGTTGTTCAATAGCTCATTTTAATGGAAATTAGTTGGGTTAAAAATCTATAGTAACTAAAATAAATTATTTCTAAAAGAGAATAAATTTTTCCACCAAAAACTGCATTTTTGATGTCTTTTCACACTGCAGTCTTTCAAACATTACATTAAATTATAATAAAGAACGACCTCTTGCCTATACTAAATTTTATACGCCACTTAATTATAGTATAGGTTAGCAATTCCACAGATAGCTTGGCACTGGAACTTCGTAGAGAGTTGTTCTATGGCTCATTCTAAAGGAAATTTATGGAGTTAAAAATTATTATAAAGAACGACCTCTTGCCTATATTAAATTTTATACGCCACTTAATTATAGTATAGGTTAGTAATTTCACAGATAGCTTGGCACTGGAACGTCGTAGAGTGTTGTTCAATGGTTGCATTATAAAGTTATAATAAAGAACGACCTTGCCGATACTAAATTTTATACGCCACTTAAGTATAGTATAGGTTAGTAATTCCAAAGATAGCTTGGCACTGGAAAATCGTAGAGAGTTGTTCAATGGCTCATTTTAAAGCAAATTAATGGGGTTAAAAATTATAATAAAGAAAGACCTCTGGCCTATACTAAATTTTATACGCCACTTAATTATAGTATAGGTTAGCGATTCCACAGATAGCCTGGCACTGGAACATCGTAGAGAATTGTTCAATGGTTACATTAAAAGACGATCATTGGAATAACATGCCACTGCATACATTTGACTTAGTTAGCTACTTGATTGCTTGTTGTTCGTCTCTTAGTATTTCAAGGAAGATAAAGCCTTAGATTTTTTCCTGTTTGTAATGATATAGCATAAAACGAAACTCAAGTTGTAACTCATGTCATCCTGGTTGTTATAGTGTCCGGGTTGCAGCAGAAGCTAGCAACCTAGTAAGACACGATTATGTCCAATGCTAAGAAATATATAAACTCATAACTCCTAAAAAAAGTCAGATCAAAACAAAATTATATTCTGGGTTGCAGCGGTGGCTAGCAACCTAGTAAGAGACGATCACGTCCAATGTTAAGAAATATAAAAACCCATAGCTCCTAAAAAAGGAGTCTGACCAAAACATAAAAGTTCACCATTAGAACCGCCTTTTCCGAAACCCCTGTATAGTAAACTTTCTGTCCCTTGGCTTGAACAGCAAGGGATATATATTGGCTTGAAAATCAAGAAAAGTGGCAGCTACTACAACATTCTGCCTAAACGGGATATTTCTTTTTTTTTTCTTGTTTTCCAGAGATAGCTTGGCACTGGAACATCGAGAGAGTTGTTCAATGGCTCATTTTAAAGGAAATTAATTGGGTTAAAAATCTTTTGTAACTAAGATAAATTATTTCTAAGAGAGAATAAATTTTTCAGTTAAAAACTGCATTTTTGATGTCTTTTCATACTGAAGTCTATTCAAAGATATTTGATTTTTGTACATAAACATAATCGTATACCAGCGGTAAGATTGGAACCCATGCCTCCGAAGAGACGGGTGACTAACACCAGCTTCTTGGACCACTCGGCAAATCTGCCTCTTATAACTATATATATATGTGAATTTGGGTTGCAGCTTACATTAAAGAACAAACTATAGTCTATAGTAACTGGAATCTGGGTTGCAGCGATAGCTAGAAACCTAGTAAGAGTTACATTAAAAGACTATTATCTGGGTTACAGCAGTAGCTATCATCACAAAAAAGAACGAAACCTTGCCCATGTTAACCGAAAAATAACTAGGGATTATGTAATTTCCAGTGGCAGCTACTACAACATTCTGCCTAAACGGGATATTTTTTTTTCTTTTTTCTTTCTTTTCCACAGATAGCTTGGCACTGGAACATCGTAGAGGGTTTTTAAATAGCTCATTTTAAAGGAAATTAATTGGATTAAAAATCTATAGTAACTAAAATAAATTATTTCTAAAAGAGAATAAATTTTTCCACCAAAAAATGCATTTTTGATGTCTTTTCACACTGCAGTCTTTCAAACATAATAGTATACCAGCGGTAAGATTTGAACTTACGCCTCCGAAGAGACTGGTGGCTAAAACCTGTGCCTTGAACCACTCGGCCAGGCTGCCTCTCATAATTTGGGTTGCAGCAGAAGCTAGCAACCTAGTAAGAGACGATCAGTCCAATGCTAAGAAATATAAAAACCCAAAACTCCTAAAAATAGACTAAGATCAAAACAAAAGTACATCATTAGAACAACCTTGTATGAAACCCTACTAGATAATTATAGTATTACAATAAGGAACAAACTGAACCCATAGTAACTTAAATATAAAATCAAACAGCTCGTGGTCATAATAAAGAGCTGTATAATGGCTCATTTTAAAGAAAACTGCTGTATATAGAAACCTTTTTTTTAATTAACATCCGGGTTGCAGCGGTAGCTGGCAACCTAGTAAGAGACGATCACGTCCAATGTTAATAAATATAAAAACCCCTAACTCCTAAGAAAAGAGTCAGGTCATCCGGGTTGCAGCCTAAACGGGACATTTTTTTTCTTCTTTTCCACAGATAGCTTGGCACTTGAACATCGTAGAAAGTTGTCCAATTGCTCATTTTAAAGGAAATTAATTGGGTTAAAAATCTTTTGTAACTAAAATAAATTATTTCCAAGAGAGAATACATTTTTGAACTAAAAAATGCATTTTTGATGTCTTTTCATACTGCAGTCTTTTCAAAGATATTTGATTTTTGTGCATAAATCATAATCGTATGCCAGCAGTAAGATGTGAACCCACGCCTCCGAAGAGACTGGTGGCTAACACCAGCGCCTTGGACCACTCGGCCAATCTACCTCTCATAACTATATTTGTGAATTTGGGTTGCAGCAGTAGCTAGCAAACTAGTAAGAGACGATCAGTCTAATGCTAAGAAATATAAAAACCCAAAACACCTAAAAATAGAGTCAGATCAAAACAAAAGTATATCATTAGAACTACCTTGTCTGAAACCCTACTAGATAAATAATGAATGTCGTCATAGTTTCAAATTAGATCCGGGTTGCAGCGGTAGCTGGCAACCTAGTAAGAGACAATCACGTCCAATGTTAAGAAATATAAAAGCCCCTAACTCCTAAAAAAAGAGTCAGGTCAAATTATAATAAAGAACGAATATAAAGTTGTAAAAATACAAAGAGATTAAATTTTATCGTATTATACTATAATATATAACGAACGAATAAAGAACGAATATAAAGTTGTAAAGATCAAGGTTGCAGCGGTAGCTAGCAACCTAGTAAGAGACGATCACGTCCAATGTTAAGAAATATAAAAACCCATAGTTCCTAACCAAGGAGTCAGATCAAAACAAAAAGTACACCATTAGAACCGCCTTGTCCGAAACCCCTGTATAGGAAACTTTCTGTCCCTTGGCTTGAACAGCAAGGGAAATATATTGGCTTGAAAATCAAGAAAAGTGGCAGCTACTACAACATTCTGCCTAAACGGGATATTTTTTTCTTTTTTCTTTCAAACAGTTCGTGGTAACGAACTGTAAGTAAGGAGCGACCCGGCTCAATGGTAACCGAAACTCTAGAAAACGGTATTTTGATACAAATAGATACATCAAAAGAATCAGATTTTAATGCTAATTTCAAATATATAAGTTTCATCAAGTTTAATTCTACCCATAAAAAGTTAGGCGCCTGAGAAAATTTGGCTGATTTTCGAAAAAAGGAGGAAAGACCCCCTAAAAGTTATAGAACCTTAATGAAAATCACACCATCATATTCCGCGTATCAGAGAACCCTACTGTAGAGGTTTCAAGCTCCCATCTACAAAAATGTGGAATTTTGCGTTTTTTGCCAGAAGAAAGATCACGGGTGCGTGTTTATTTGTTTGTTTTTTTTTCCCCAGGGGTGATCGTATCGACCCAGTTGTCCTAGAATATCGTGGGAGGGCTCATTGTAATGGAAATTAAAAGTTCTAGTGCCCTTTTTAAGTGACCAAAAAAAAAAGGAGGGTAACTAGGCCCCCTCCCACTCTCATTTTTTCCCAAAGTCACCTGATGAAAATTTTGAGATAGCCATTTTGTTCACCATGTTCAAAAATATAATAAGAATGTCTTTTAGGATGACTTAATCCCCCGAAATTCCCAGGGCGAGGGCTGAAACTTATGAACTTTACCCAATGTTAACATATAGTATTGGTTATTTGGAAGTATACAGACGTTTTCAGGGGAGATTTTTCCTGGTGGTGGGGGAGAGGGGTGGGTCGGGGGTTTTGTGGGAGGATCTTTCCATGAAGGATTTTTTCATGGGGGAAGGGACATTGCTATAAAGGGGACGCCGGACTTCCCAGCATTATTTAAAAAAAAGATCAGAAATTTAATATAAAAAAACAAGTATTTCAACTGCAATAGCAGCAACATCGAAACTTCAAACGAACAGAAAATATTATATATATTATTGGGTTCACCCCGTAATCAATACCTCTCTGTTTAAGCCAAAGATTTTTTATTACTTTCATAAGGGCTATTTATTCTAATTAACGGCGTTTATGATTAAGCGGTCATTTTTAAAGAATTGGAGTAAAATTCTAACTTTCGCTTAAAGAGCAAGGTATTGACTAGGGGTCGAACCCCCTAATAAACAAATTAAAAATATATGAATATAGAAGTTCGTTACGTAAGTTAATTCGTAAGTTACGTATAATTATTACTAATAAAAACGTTCGTAAATAAAATTAAACAAGTTTCGAGAAAGCCATTTAACTAAATAAAAGTAAATTAATATGAAAATTTTGTTTTAATTATTCATGTGCGGTGAGCCAAGATCAAAACATGCATTTATTCAAAAACGTTCAAAAATTTAATAAAAAAAACAAGCTTTTTAAACTGAAAGTAAAGAGCGACATTAAAACTTAAAACGAACAGAAATTATTCCGTTTATGAAAGGGACTGTCCCCTCCTCAACGCCTCGCTCTTTACGCTAAAGTTTGACTCTGTATCACAACTTTATTTTTTAAAACAATAAAAAACTTTAGCGTAAAGAGCGAGGCGTTGAGGAGGGGACAGTCTCTTTCATATACGTATTTTTATTACTAATAAAAACGTTCGTAAATAAAATTAAACAAGTTTCGAGAAAGCCATTTAACTAAATAAAAGTAAATTAATATGAAATTTTGTTTTAATTATTCATGTACGGTGAGCCAAGATCAAAACCTGCATTTATTCAAAAACGTTCAAAAATTAAATAAAAAAAAATCAAGTTTTTTAAACTGAAAGTAAGGAGCGACATTAAAACTTAAAACGAAAAGAAATTATTCCGTATATGAAAGGGACTGTCCTCTCCTCAACGCCTCGCTCTTTACGCTAAAGTTTGACTCTGTCTCACAACTTTATTTTTTAAAACAATAAAAAGCTTTAGCGTAAAGAGCGAGGCGTTGAAGAGAGGACAGTCCCTTTCATATACAGAATAATTTCTGTTCGTTTTAAGTTTTAATGTCGCTCCTTACTTTCAGTTTAAAAAACTTGTTTTTTTTTATTTAATATAATAAAGAACGACCTCTTGTCTATACTAAATTGTATATGCCACTTAATTATAGTATAGGTTAGTAATTCAACAGATAGCATGGCACTGAAACACCGTACAGAGTTGTTCAATGGGTCATTTTAAAGAAAATTAATGAGGTTAAAAACCTTTTGTAATTAAAACAAATTATTTTTATTACATTAAGAAATCTTAATTATGTTCCTTAAGAAATCATCATAAGTAAAAATTTCCCATGCGGAAATCGAACTCAAGCCTACTGGGTGAGAGCTATCCAAACGTCTAGAACCATTTAGGATATATTAAATATCCGATTAATGAAGTTTATGTTATCCAGGTTGCAGCAGTAGCTAGCAACCTAGTCTTTACAACAAAGAACGAACTCTAACCTATAGTAACTGAAAGGTGCATACGGGTGTGTGTAGTTGTTAAATCCAGGTTGCCACGGTAGCTAGCATCCTAGTAAGAGTATAGTAAAGAACAGACTCTAGGCCATAGTAATTTAAATATTATTTCACGTTGGAGCAGTAGCAAGAACAGCCGGGGTTGCAGCGATAGCTAGAAATCCGGGTTGCAGCGGTAGCTAGCAACCTAGTAAGAGACGATGAAGTTCAATGTTAAGAAATATAAAAACCCATAGTTCCTAAAAAAGGATTCAGATCAAAACAAAATCCGGGTTGCAGCGGTAGCTAGCAACCTAGTAAGAGACGATCACGTCCAATGTTAAGAAATATTAAAACCCCTAACTCCAAAAAAAGAATCAGGTCAAAACAAAAAGTACTCCATTAGAACCGCCTTGTCCAAAACCCCTGTATAGGAAACTTTCTGTCCCTTGGCTTGAACAGCAAGGGAATTATATTGGCTTGAAAATCAAGAAAAGTGGCAGCTGCTACAACATTCTGACTAAACGGGATATTTTTTTTCTTTTTTCTTCTTTTCCACAGATAGCTTGGCACTGGAACATCGTAGAAAGTTGTTCAATGGCTCATTTGAAAGGAAATTAATTGGGTTAAAATCTTTTGTAACTAAAATAAATTATTTCCAAGAGAGAATAAATTTTTCAATTAAAAACTGCCTTTTTGATGTCTTTTAATACTGCAGTCTTTTCAAAGATATTTGAATTTTGTACATAAATCATAATCGCATACCAGCGGTAAGATTTGATTATAAATAGGCAATCCGGGTTGCAGCGGTAGCTAGCAACCTAGTAAGAGACAATCACGTCCAATGTTAAGAAATATAAAAACCCATAGTTCCTTAAAAAGGCTTGAAAATCAAGAAAAGTGGCAGCTACTACAACATTCTGCCTAAACGGTATATTTTTTTCTTTTGTATCCAGAGATAGCTTGGCACTGGAAAATCGTAAATAGTTGTTCAATGGCTCATTTTAAAGGAAAATAATTGGGTTAAAAATCTATAATAACTAAAATAAATTATTTCTAAAAGAGAATAAATTTTTCCACCAAAAACTGCATTTTGATGTCTTTTCACACTGCAGTCTTTCAAACATAATCGTGTACCAGCGGTAAGATTTGAACCCACGCCTCCGAAGAGACTGGTGGCTAACACCAGTGCCTTGGACCACTCGGCCAGGCTGCCTCTCATAATTTGGGTTGTATCAGTAGCTAGCAGCCTAGTAAGATACGATCAGTCCAATGCTAAGAAATATAAAAACCCAACACTCCTAAAAATAGAGTCAAATCAAAACAAAAGTATATCATTAGAACTACCTTGTCTGAAACCCTACTAGATAAATAATGAATGTCATCATAGTTTTATATTAGAGCTATGACGTGAATAGAAAAACACGAAATTATATTGTTGTTTCTGAAGACGTCATGAAATAAAACCATTGCGCCATGACGTCATGAATTAAAATCATTACGCCGTGACGTCATAATTACTATATAAGAAGCGTCAAAACTGTAAATGGTCTCATTGATGAATACATAATGGTTAGATCAAAGCAAGCTACACGCAAGTTAAAAAATCGGTACTACAAAAAATGCAAAGATAGTAACTTGAAAAGAAAAAAGCAAAGGTATTCAACCGACCAAGCGTATCGAGAAGTAATAATTGAGAGAGCAAAACAAAACAGCAAGATGTGTTATCACAATTATGAAGATTATAGACATGCGAAAATTGAGACAGCCCAACAAAAGATCAAGGAGCGTTATCACAATGATGAAGATTATAGACATGCGAAAGTTGAGACAGTCAAACAAAACATCAAGGAGCGTTATCACAATGATAAACTTTATAGAGAAACAACAATTGAGCAGGCTAGACAAAAGATCAAGGAGCTTTATCACAATGATGAAGATTACCGAAAAATATATAAGAAAAAAGTTGCTACCAGAATAATGGGTAGATACTGGGGTGACAAAAGCTATAATGAAAAAATTATATTCTCTGCGAGGTTGTACCGAAGAACGCATAAGGACAAAGGGAAAAATTACATTCAGAAATACAAGAAGATGGCAAAAATGCAGGCTGATCTTCGTAAATTGAGAAACATTTTACGCTTGTTTTACAAGGATCACGAAAAGTATTCAAAATTACAGATTAAAATTCTCTTTGAAAGAGCGGATGCTGTTCAAAATTCGGCTAGAAATGCTTTGGCAAAGCTTCATAGTAATACCCAAATTACATTAAAGAATGAACTTTCGTCCATAGTAATTGTAGTTCATGAAGGATCGATGTGGTTCATTATAAATTATAATAGATTTAGAGCTTCTAATGTTCGAAGATTCTGCAGTTAAAAATTTTCTCATACTGAAAATCGAACCCGGGCCTGATAGGTGCGACCCAAATATCCTATCCGCTAGACCATATGGGACTATAAAGCAGTATGATTTAAGAACTATATGCATATTATTATTTCATCATACCAATTATAATAAGGCCAAAACGAAATCGTCGACTTGCAACTTTACTTTTGACACATCAGTTAAATCATCATCAGACTTAAAAAATGTTTTGCTAGTATTAATCGATGGATCCATTTGTATTTGATCTACACTACCCATAAAATCACCCGTCGAATTGCTAGAACCTAACAAAACCAAAGCTAATTTTAAAGTTTTCAGGAATTTTTCTAGTTAGAATTTAAAAACTGAACATGAATTTTTAAAACATAATCAATTTTGTCCAAAAAACTAAATTTTTGATGTCTTCTCATGCTGCAGTCTTTTCAAAGATATTTGATTTTTGAAGCAATCAAATAGTTCGTGGTAAATTCGGGTTGCAGCGGTAGCTAGCAACCTAGTAAGAGACGATCACATCCAATGTTAAGAAATATAAAAATCAATAACTCCTAAAAAAAAGTCAGATCAAAACAAAAAGTATACCATTAGAACCGCCTTGTCCGAATCCCCTGTATAGGAAACTTTCTCTCCCTTGGCTTCAACAGCAAGGGAAATATATTGGCTTGAAAATCAAGAAAAGTGGCAGCTAAAACAACAT
Organism: Artemia sp. Qi Xiang Cuo; assembly: GCF_049724085.1. Classification (NCBI taxonomy): domain Eukaryota; kingdom Metazoa; phylum Arthropoda; class Branchiopoda; order Anostraca; family Artemiidae; genus Artemia; species Artemia sp. Qi Xiang Cuo. The sequence goes on from NW_028300506.1 coordinate 51,152, forward strand.
TCTGCCTAAACGGCATTTTTTTTTCACAGAGAGCTTGGCACTGGAACATCGTAGAGAGTTGTTCAATGGCTCATTTTAAATCTCTATTAAGGCCATGCGCTCGTGAATATTACTCCATTGACCCATGCAATGGATGTGGCCTTTACCTGAGGATGGGTGGAGTCGATTTCTTTGGTCTTGATAGATTTGAGGTTTACTGAACTCTGAACAAATCTTACATTAAAGGACAAACTATAGCCCATAGTAACTGGTATCCGGGTTACAATAGTAGCTCGATACCTATCCAGGTTGAGGCGGCAGCTAGAACCTAGTAAGAGACGATCACGCCCCACAGTAAAAAATGAAATAGTTACATTGAAAGACGATCATTGGAATAAAGATTTATTGCATACATCCCGGTTGCAGCGGTAGCTAGCAACCTAGTAAGAGACGATCACGTCCAATACTAAGAAATATAAAACCCATAGTTCCTAAAAAAGGAGTCAGATCAATCCGGGTTGCAGCGGTAGCTAGCAACCTAGTAAGAGACGATCATGTCCAATGTTAAGAAATATGAAAACCCCTAACTCCTAAAAACAGAGTCAGATCAAAACAAAAAGTACACCATTAGAACCGCCTTGTCCGAAAACGCTATAAAGGAAACTTACCGCCCTGCGGCTTGAATAACAAAGAAAATATATTGGCTTGATAATCAAGAAAATTAACTTTAACCACGTTATTCTCCGCAAACGGGATATTTTTTTCTTTCTTTCTTTTCCACAGATAGCTTGGCACTGGAACATCGTAGAGTTGTTCAATGGCTCATTTTAAAGGAAATCTCTAGATCTAGCGCTATTTGTACTTTTTTTTTTTAATCAATTTTTTTTTACGAAAAACTTAATTTTTTATATACAATATTAATCAATGACGTCATAGTCTTTGGATGTAGTTAGTACATAAAGTCTGGATCATCGAATTAAAGCTGAAACTAAGTAAAGAACAATTATGCCTCCATATATTCACAGTGATGTATAAAATTTCCCATTACATCTGTAAACTGTTCCACAGTTGCCGGTTTATACCTTGGAAGCTTTTCACTAAACATGCAACATTTCTTTTGGATATTACTATGAGGTTTTGCGAAAGCATCTCTAGCTGACTTTTCAACAAAATCCATTCTTTCAGAGATAATTTTAATCTTTAATTTTGAATATTTTTCGTAATCCCGGTAAAACATTCGTAAAATTTTTCTAAATTTACTAAGATCAGCCAGCATTGTTGCCATGTTTTTGGACTTCTGAATATAATTTTTAATTTTGCCCTTATGCGTTCTTTGCAGCTTGTGTAAACTGCAAAATATCCATGGTATCCGAGTAATAGTTTGAATATTTCAATTCAAGCTAGAAAAATACCTTAAAATGTTAAAATTAGTTTTATTTTTGGTTAGGTTCTAACTACCCGATGTGGAATTTACTATGTATTTTCAGACCAAAAAATTCAATTTTTTAATATATTTCATTTTTCAGTTTAGAATCACTAAAGTTATTATGTAAACTGCAAAAATATTTATGATACATGAGCAATAATTTTAATCTTTTAATTCAAACTAACAAAATACCTGAAAATTTAAAACTTAGTTTTATTTTTTGTTAGGTTATGGGTACATGATACGAGTCTTAAAAAGTTTCAATTAGATAAGAATATTATTTCTTGTTTTGTAATAAGATGCCTTCTAATAGAGTTATACGTAATTAAAAATTTATATTATACATCATTATAAATTATAAAAGGTTCAAATGTTCGAAGATTATAGAGTTAAAAATTTTCCTACACCTGGAATCGAACCCGAGCCTGTTAAGTGAAAGTTAACTATCCTAGCCACTAGACCATATGGAACCATAAAGAAGTATGATTTAAGAGCCATGTGCATATTATTATTTCACCATACCAATTATAATAAGGCCAAAACAAAATCGTCGACTTGCAACCTTACTTTTGACACATTAGTTAAATCTTCATCAGGCTTAAAAAATGGTTTGCTAGTTTTACATGAAAGAACGAAACTTAGCCCATAGTAGCAGAAATAAGAATATCTAGGTTGCAGCGGTAGCTAGCAACCTATTACATAATCCCGGTTAAAGTGGTAGCTAGTCACAATAAAGATGGACACCTTGCCCATGTTAACTGAAACATAACTAGGGATTATGTAATTTCCAGCAGTATCATGGCTGTAGAGATAGCTGAAACGTAGTTACAATAAATGACGATCATTGGAATAACAAACAATTGCATACATTGGAATTAGCTAGCTACTTGATTGTTTGAGACTCGTATCTTACTATTTCTAAGAAGAAAAAGCCGTAGGCTTTTTCCTGTGTGTAATCAGTTTATTATCATAGGCAGCGCGCCTATGATACTAAAACACGTAACTAAAACTAAAAGATTATAATTTTAGACTCAAACTAGTAATTTGTTTGCTTTGGTATAAAATACTGTCATCAGGGATACTGTCATACCTCCGATGTGGCGGGTGGCTAACACTATTCCGGGTTGCAGAGGTAGCTAGAAACCTAGTAAGAGACGTTACACAAAAGACCGATAAGGCTCATCCAGGTTGCAGCGGTAGCTAGCAACCTAGTAAGAGACGATCACGTCCAATGTTAAGAAATATAAAAACCCATAGTTCCTAACAAAGGAGTCAGATCAAAACAAAAAGTACACCATTAGAACCGCCTTGTCCAAAACCCCTGTATAGGAAACTTTCTTTCCCTTTGCTTGAACAGCAAGGGAAATATATTGGCTTGAAAATCAAGAAAAGTGGCAGCTACTACAACATTCTGCCTAAACGGGATATTTTTTTTTTCTTTTTTCTTTCTTTTCCACAGATAGCTTGGTACTGGAACATCGTAGAGGGTTGTTCAATAGCTCATTTTAAAGGAAATTAATTGGGTTAAAAATCTATAGCAACTAAAATAATTTATTTCTAAAAGAAAATAAATTTTTCCACCAAAAACTGCATTTTTGATGTCTTTTCACACTGCAGTCTTTCAAAAATAATCGTATACCAGCGGTAAGATTAGAGCCCACGCCTCCGAAGAGACTGGTGGCTAACACCTGTGCCTTGGACCACTCGGCCATGCTGCCTCTCATAATTTGGGTTGCAGCAGTAGCTAGCAACCTAGTAAAAGACGATCAGTCCAATGCTAAGAAATATAAAAACCAAAAACTCCTAAAAATAGAGTCAAATCAAAACAAAAGTACATCATTAGAACTACCTTGTCTGAAACCCTACTAAATAAATATCCGGGTTGCAGCGGTAGCTAGCAACCTAGTAAGAGACGATCACGTCCAATGTTAAGAAATATAAAAACCCATAGTTCCTAACAAAGGAGTCAGATCATCATCAAAACAAAAATTGCACCATTAGAGCCACCTTGTCCGAAACCCCCTGTATAGGAAACTTTCTGTCCCTTGGCTTGAACAGCAAGGGAAATATATTGGCTTGAAAATCAAGAAAAGTGGCAGCTACTACAACATTCTGCCTAAACGGGATATTTTTTTTTCTTTTTTCTTTCTTTTCCACAGCTAGCTTGACAGTGGAACATTGTAGAGGGTTGTTCAATATCTCATTTTAAATGAAATTCATTGGGTTAAAAATCTATAGTAACTAAAATAAATTATTTCTAAAAGAGAATAAATTTTTCCACCAAAAACTGCATTTTTGATGTCTTTTCACACTGCAGTCTTTCAAACATAATCGTATACCAGCGGTAAGATTAGAGCCCATGCCTCCAAAGAGACTGGTGGCTAACACCTGTACCTTGGACCACTCGGCCAGGCTGCCTCTCATAATTTGGGTTGCAGCAGTAGCTAGCAACCTAGTAAGAGACGATCAGTCCAATGCTAAGAAATATAAAAACCCAAAACTCCTAAAAATAGAGTAAGATCAAAACAAAAGTACATGATTAGAACTACCTTGTCTGAAACCCTACTAGATAATTATCCGGGTTGCAGCGGTAGCTAGCAACCTAGTAAGAGACGATCACGTCCAATGTTAAGAAATATAAAAACCAATAGCTCCTAACAAAGGAGTCAGATCATCATCAAAACAAAAATTGCACCATTAGAACCGCCTTGTCCGAAACCCCTGTATAGGAAACTTTCTGTCCCTTGGCTTGAACAGCAAGGGAAATATATTGGCTTGAAAATCAAGAAAAGTGGCAGCTACTACAACATTCTGCCTAAACGGGATATTTTTTTCTTTTTAATTCTTTTCCACAGATAGCTTGGCACTGGAACATCGTAGAGGGTTGTTCAAAAGCTCATTTTAAAGAAAATTAATTGGGTTAAAAATCTATAGTAACTAAAATAAATTATTTCTAAAAGAGAATAAATTTTTCCACCAAAAACTGCATTTTTGATGTCTTTTCACACTGCAGTCTTTCAAACATAATCGTATACCAGTGATGTCATAATCGTAGGTTGTAGCCAGTTCGTCTCTTACTATTCCAATTAAGAAAAAGCCATAGGCTTTTTCCTGTTTGTAATATAGTAAGAATTTCATTAAAGCAACGACAATAATAATCCGCAATGACAGAAATGACGACAGCAGCAATGAATATGATAATGACGGTGATGACGTCAGGCTCCGGAAAAGTCAAGGTGTCATACGGTTATAATAAAGAACAAGCTCTAGCCTATACTAACTGAAATGTGTAATATGAATACTATAACAAAAGTAAGTCTACGAAAAGTTGCTTCTCTCTGATGTAGCACCATAATGGATCGATGTATTTATATTCCGGGTTGCAGCGGTAGCTAGCAACCTAGTTAGAGACGATCACGTCCAATGTTAAGAAATATAAGAACCCCTAAATCCTAAGAAAAGAGTCAGATCAAAACAAAAAGTACATCATTAGAACCGCCTTGTCCGAAACCCCTATAAAGGAAACTTACCGCCCTTTGGCCTTAATAACAAAGAAAATATATTGGCTTGAAGATCAAGAAAACTGACTTTAACCACGTTATTTTCCACAAACGGGATATTTTTTTTCTTTCTTTCTTCTTTTCCATAAATAGCTTGGCACTGGAACATCGTAGAGAGTTGTTCAATGACTCATTTTAAAGGAAATCTCTAGATCTAGTGCTATTTGTACTTAATTTTCTTTTAATTAATTATTTTTTACGAAAAACTTAATTTTTATATACAATATTGATCAATGACGTCATAGTCGTTGGATGTAGTTAGTATTACATAAAGGCTCGATCATCGAATTTAAGCTGAAACTAAGTAAAGGACAAATATGCCTCCATATATTCACAGTGATGTATAAAATTTCCCATTACATCTGTAAACTTTTCCACATTTGCCGGTCCATACATTGGAAGCTTTTCACTAAAGATGCAACATTTCTTTTGGATATTACTATGAAGTTTTGCGAAAGCATCTCTAGCTGACTTTTCAACAAAATCTATTCTTTCAGAGATAATTTTAATCTTTAATTTTGAATATTTTTCGTAATCCCGGTAAAACATTCGTAAAATTTTTCTCAATTTACAAAGATCAGACTGTGCGTTCTTTGCAGCTTGTGTAAACTGCAAAAATATCCTTGCTATCCGAGCAATAGTTTGAATATTTCAATACAAGCTAGAAAAATACCTTAAAATGTTAAAATTAGCTTTATTTTTGGTTAGGTTCTAACTACCCGACGTGGGATTGAGTATGTTTTTTAAGACCAAAAAATTCCATTTTTTATATATTTTATTTTTCAGTTTAGAATCGCTAAAGTTATTATGTAAACTGCAAAAATATTTATGATATCTGAGCAATAATTTTAATCTTTTCATTCAAACTAACAAAATACCTGAAAATTTAAAAATTAGTTTTATTTTTTGTTAGGTTATGGATTCTCGATACGAGTTATAAGAAGTGTCAATTAGATGAAAATATTATTTCTTGTTTTGTAATAAGATGCTTTCTAAGCGAGTTATATGTAATTTAAAAAAAACAGTACTATACAAAAAACAGAGACAACATCTTGAAAAGAGAAAAGCAAAGGTATTCAACTGAAAAGGTGTATCGAGATGCGAAAATTGATAGTGACAAACAGCGTTATTATAATGATGTAGTTTATAGACATGCAAAAATTGAGACAGCCAAACAAAAGAGTAAGGAACGGTATGATAATGATGATCCGGGTTGCAGCGGTAGCTAGCAACCTAGTAAGAGACGATCAGTACCAAGCTAAGAAATATAAAAACCCAAAATTCCTAAAAAGGGAGTAAGATCAAAACAAAAAGTACACCATTAGAACCGCCTCGTCAGAAAACCCTTTGTAGGAAACTTTCTGTCCCTTGGCTTGAACAACGATGGAACTATATTGGCTTGAAAATCAAGAAAATTGACTTTAACCACGTTAGTCTCCCCAAACGGGATATTTTTTTTTCTTTTTTTGTATCCAGAGATAGCTTGTATAATAAAGAACGACCTCTTGCCTATACTAAATTTTATACGCCACTCAATTATAGTAAAGGTTAGTAATTCAACAGATAGCATGGCACTGAAACTTCGTAGAGAGTTGTTCAATGGCTAATTTTAAAGGAAACTAATGAGGTTAAAAACCTTTTGCTATTAAAACAAATTATTTTTATTACATTAAGAAATTTTCATTATGTTGCTTAAGAAATCATCATAAGTAAAAATTTCCCACACGGAAATTGAGCTCAAGCCTACTGGGTGAGAGCTATCCCAACCTCTAGACCATATAGGATATATTAAAATATCTGATTAATGAAGTTTATGTTAAAAAAAATTATAAACCTAGTTTGCTGCCTGATTATTTGAGGATCGTCTCTTACTATTCCAAAGAAGATTATATTAGAAGACCATCATTGGAATAACAAACAATTACATACATTTGAATTAGTTAGCTATTTGATTTTTGAGGTTCGTCTCTTACTATTTCAAAGAAGAAAAAGCCGTAGGCTTTTTCCTGTTTGTAATCAGTTCATTATCCGGGTTGTAGCGGTAGCTAGAAATCAAGGTTGCAGCGGTAGCTAACAACATAGTAAGAGACGATCACGTCCAATGTTAATCCGGGTTGCAGCGGTAGCTAGCAACCTAGTAAGAGACGATCACGTCCAATTTTAAGAAATATAAAAACCCCTCACTCAAAAAAAAGAGTCAGATCAAAACAAAAAGTACACCATTAGAACCGCCTTGTCCGAAACCCCTATAAAGGAAACTTACCACCCTTTGGCTTGAATAACAAAGAAAATATATTGGCTTGAAAATTAAGAAAATTGACTTTAACCACGTTATTCTCCACAAACGGGATATTTTTTTTCTTTCTTCTTCTTCTTCTTCTTTTCCACATCCGGGTTGCAGCGGTAGATAGCAACCTAGTAAGAGACGATCACCTCCAATGTTAAGAAATATAAAACCCCCCAACTCCTAAAAAAAGAGTCAGATCAAAACAAAAAGTACACCATTAGAACCGCCTTGTCCGAAACCCCTGTATAATAAACTTTCTGTCCCTTAGCTTGAACAGCAAGGGAAATATATTGGCTTGAAAATCAAGAAAATTGACATTAACCACGTTATTCTCCCCAAATCCGGGTTGCAGCGGTAGCTAGCAACCTAGTAAGAGACGATCACCTCCAATGTCAAGAAATATAAAACCCCCCAACTCCTAAAAAAAGAGTCAGATCAAAACAAAAAGTACACCATTAGAACCGCCTTGTCCGAATCCTCTATAAAGGAAACTTACCTCCCTTTGGCTTGAATAACAAAGAAAATATATTGGCTTGAAAATCAAGAAAATTGACTTTTACCACGTTATTCTCCACAAACGAGATATTTTTTTCTTTCCGCTTTTTCTTTCTGCTCAGCTAGCTGGGCACTGGAAAATCATAGAGAGCTGTATAATAGCTCATTTTAAAGGAAATTGCAACATCTAGTCACTTTTGTATTTTTACAATAAGGAACGAACTGTAACCCAGCGTACAGCTAGGTAAAGCTAGTTGCAGCGGTAGCTAGGAAGCTTTATAGAGAAGCAACAATTAAGCAAGCTAGACAAAAGAGCAAGGATCGCTATGATAATGATGAAAATTACAGAGAAGCAACAATTTTTATAATAAAGAACGAACTCTTGCCTATACTAATAAATAAAGGATCGAAATATTTCATTATAAAAATTATAATAAAAAAATTATTTTTTAGCTCATTATAAAAATAGTTACTCATCGAATAAAGCTGAAACTAAGTAAAGGGCAATTATGCCTCCAAATATTCACAGTGATGTCTAATATTTTCCATTAGATCTGTAAACTGTTCCACAATTTCCAGATCATACCTTGGAAGGTTTCATATCTGGGTTGCAGCGGTAGCTAGCAACCTAGTAAGAGACGATCACGTCCAATGTTAAGAAATATAAAAACCTACAGCTCTTAAAAAAGGAGTCAGATCAAGACAAAAAGTACACCATTAGAACCGCCTTGTCCGAAAACCCTGTATAGGAAACTGTCTGTTATTTGGCTTAAACAGCAAGGGAAATATATTGGCTTGTTACAATAAAGAACGAACTCTTGCCTATACTAGCGTGCATAGGCAACCTAACTATATTATAGGCTGGTAAAGTTTTATTTAAAGTTAACATATGGAGTGATTATAGTATCATAGTTGCAGCTTTAGCTGTAATCTAATTTATAAATCTAATCTGGGTTGCAGTAGTAGCTAGCAACCTAGTAAGAGCCGATCACGTCCAATGTTAAGAAATATAAAAACCCAAAACTCCTAAGAAAACAGTTAAATCAAAACAAAAACTACACAATTAGAGCCGCCTTGTCCAAAATATCTATATAGGAAGCTTTCTGTCCCTTGGCTTGAACATCAAGGGAAATATATTGCTTTGAAAATCAAGAAAAGTGGCAGCTACTACAGTATTCTGTCTAAACGTCATCTTTTTTCTTTTCTTTTTTTCCACAGATAACTTGGCATATCCGGGTGGCAGCGGTAGCTAGCAACCTAGTAAGAGACGATCACGTCCGATGTTAAGAAATATAAAAACCCATAGTTCCTAAAAAAGGAGTCAGATCAAAACAAAAAGTACACCATTAGAACCGCCTTGTCAGAAACCCCTGTAAAGGAAACATTCTGTCCTTTGGCTTGAACAGCAAGGGAAATATATTGGCTTGAAAATCAAGAAAAGTGGCAGCTATTACAATATTCTGCCTAAACAGGATATTTTTTTCTTTTTTTCTCTTTTCTTTGTTTCCAGAGATATCCGGGTTGCAGCGGTAGCTAGCAACCTAGTAAGAGACGATCACCTCCAATGTCAAGAAATATAAAACCCCCCAACTCCTAAAAAAAGAGTCAGATCAAAACAAAAAGTACACCATTAGAACCGCCTTGTCCGAATCCTCTATAAAGGAAACTTACCTCCCTTTGGCTTGAATAACAAAGAAAATATATTGGCTTGAAAATCAAGAAAATTGACTTTTACCACGTTATTCTCCACAAACGGGATATTTTTTTCTTTCCGCTTTTTCTTTCTGCTCAGCTAGCTGGGCACTGGAAAATCATAGAGAGCTGTATAATAGCTCATTTTAAAGGAAATTGCAACATCTAGTCACTTTTGTATTTAAAAATAAAATACTTTTTAAAGTAGAATCAATTTTGTCAAAAAAATTGCATTTTTGATGTATTTTCATACTGCAGTCTTTTCAAAGATATTTGAATTTTGAAGCAATAAAACAGTCCATGTAATGAACTCTATAGTAATAATAGCTACTTGTCTCAATAGTAACCGAAACTCCTGGAACCAAAATTTTCCTTTTTGGCTTAATCGCTAAAATTATTATGTAAACTGCAAAAATATTTATGATGCCTAATCAGTAATAGTAATTTTTTAATTTAAACAACAAAAATACATGAAAATTCTAAAATTAGTTTTGCTTTTTGTCTCCTGGAAGAAATTTTTTTTTCATCTCAGTTCAAATTTATTATTGTATCCTGTAACCCGTAAAGTACATATCTCCATATTATTGTCTCATAATTGCAATTATTTTAGTTTTCAGTCCAGAATCACTAAACTTATTATTTAAACTGCAAAAATATTTATGGTGTCTAACCAATAATACTAATTTTGTAATTCAAACAAGATAAATACCTGAAAATTTTAAAATTAGTTTTGTTTTATGCTAGGTTTTAGATACTCGACACGGGATTTTGTGTGCTTAATAATTTTAAATCTTGAAAAAATATGGTCTCACGCGAGTGGAAAAAAAGAAAGAATAACCAAAAACAATATCAAAATAGAACAATCCAAATTTCTACTAATAGAAAACTTTACTACACAAAAAATAAAGCTAACATCCTGAAATATAAGAAAAGTTTATTTAAAAGAGATAAAAATGCCACCAAACGCAATAAAGCTCGAGCACGCGTAAGGATTGCTACTAAGATGTCTTGTGATCCAGGATTTAAGAAAATGAAATATGACAGAGCAAAACAGAGGTATCTTACGGATCAGGGGTATCGAGAAGGGAAAATTGAGACAGCGAAACAAAAGAGCAAGGAACGGTATGATAACGATATAGATTACCGAAACAAACATAAGAAAAAAGTTGCTACCAGAATAATGGGTAGATACTGGGGTGACAAAAGCTATAATGAAAAAATTAAATTCTCTGCGAGGTTGTACCGAAGAACGCATAAGGACAAAGGGAAAAATTACATTCAGAAATACAAGAAGATGGCAAAAATGCAGGCTGATCTTTGTAAATTGAGAAACATTTTACGCATGTTTTATCGGGATCACGAAAAGTATTCGAAATTACAGATTAAAATTCTCTTTGAAAGAGCGGATGCTGTTGAAAAGTCGGCTAGAAATGCTTTGGCAAAGCTTCATGGCAATATCCAAAAGAAATGTTGTCAGTTTAACGAAAAGCTTCCAAGGTATGGATTGGCAACTGCGGAACAGTTTATAGATGCAATGGAAAATGTTCGACAACACAGTGAATATACGGAGGCGTACTTCTTAGAAAATTCGTATATTAATTTTGGAAGGAGCAATTGCAGTTTATGTAGCAGCAATAAAAATATATATACAAGCATACCTATCAACAGCGAAGGAAAAGCAATGTTTTTCAATTATGGCGAAAACGAGCCTGTTAGGGTTATTAGTAAATGTGTTTGTAAGACTAATGATTTAGAACAAATTCCTGGAACACCGACTCAAGAAAAAAGCATTTCTAACTGTGTTTTAAACAGTTCGTTTAGTTCTACTGAATATTTGGCAAAAAATTCTCTGTGTAGTAGAACACACTGTCCTGAAAAGTACGAGACAACTATTGAAAAATGCTCTAAAACTAGATCTGACAAGGAAATTATGATGGCTGAAGTCACCTATAACAATCTGAGTAAAAATTCAAAACCAAAAATTGGGCAGCAGGTTACTTGGCAATGTCACCCTGATATCTGCAAGCTCTATCCGACGGATATTGAATTATGTTAAATTCTTTTTGATATCCTTGAAAACAATATAGCATTAAAATTTTCAACTGACAAAGTGGTTAATTTCTACCTTGGCGGCTTGGATTATTGTGAAATCAATTACAGGGACACAAGAAAGCATGGGCATTCGTTATACTGTAGCCCAAATGAGGGATGTCAGAGCTATTTGCGTTCTCTAAGGGCACTAGCTCCACATTTTCCTGTCTTGAACTGTTTCATTAATAGCGTATATAAGGCAGTATCAAAATGTAAGATTATACAACATATTAATCTACTAAAAGTCGAGGGCTCGTACAAGGAACTAAGTCATCACATAGATTATAATAAAGAACGACCTCTTGCCTATACTAAGTTTTGTAGGCCCCTTAACTATAGTTTAGGCTAATCCGGGTTGCAGCGGTAGCTAGCAACCTAGTAAGAGACGATCACCTCCAATGTTAAGAAATATAAAACCCCCCAACTCCTACAAAAGAGTCAGATCAAAACAAAAAGTACACCATTAGAACCGCCTTGTCCGAATCCTCTATAAAGGAAACCTACCACCCTTTGGCTTGAATAACAAAGAAAATATATTGGCTTGAAAATCAAGAATTACAGTAAAGAACGATCTCTCTCCCATCCGGGTTGCAGCGGTAGCTAGCAACCTAGTAAGAGACGATCACGTCCAATGTTAAGAAATATAAAAACCCATAGTTTCCTAACAAAGGAGTCAGATCAAAACAAAAAGTACACCATTAGAACCGCCTTGTCCGAAACCCCTGTATAGGAAACTTTCTGTCCCTTGGCTTGAACAGCAAGGGAAATATATTGGCTTGAAAATCAAGAAAATTGACTTTAACCACGTGATTCTCCCCAAACGGGATATTTTTTTCTCTTTTCTTTTTTTTTCTTTTCCACAGATAGCTTGGCACTGGAACATCGTAGAGGGTTGTTCAATAGCTCATTTTAAAGGAAATTAATTGGGTTAAATATCTATAGTAACTAAAATAAATTATTTCTAAAAGAGAATAAATTTTTCCACCAAAAACCGCATTTTTGATGTCTTTTCACACTGCAGTCTTTCAAACATAATCGTATACCAGCGGTAAGATTTGATCCCACGCCTCCGAAGAGACTGGTGGCTAACACCAGTGTCTTGGACCACTCGGCCAGGCTGCCTCTCATAAATAAATATATATGTGAATTTGGGTTGCAGCAGTAGCTAGCAACCTAGTAAGAGACGATCAGTCCCATGCTAAGAAATATAACAAAACTCCTAAAAAACAGTAAGATCAAAACAAAAGTACATCATTAGAACTACCTTGTCTGAAACCCTACTAGATAAATAATGAATGTCGTCATAGCTTTATATTAGAGCTATGACGTGAATAGAAAAACACGAAATTACATTGATGTTTCTGATGACTTCATGAAATAATATCATTGCGCCAATATCGATGACGTCATAATTACTACTTAAGAACGACAAAGATGTAAATTCTCTCAGTCTTGATTAGATTAATGGTTATATCGAAGCAAGCTATACGCAATTTGAAAAAACAGTACTACACAAACAACAGAGATAGTATCTTGAAAAGAGAAAAGCAAAGGTATTCAACCGACCAGGCGCATCGAGAAGTAAAAATTGAGAGAGCAAAACAAAGGTATTCAACCGACCAGGCGTATCGAAAAGTAATAATTGAGAGAGCAAAAAAAAGGTATTCAACCGACCAGGCGTATCGAGAAGTAAAAATTGAGCAGGCTAGACAAAAGATCAAGGAGCGTTATCACAATGATAAAGATTACAGAGAAGCAAGAATTGAGCAGGCTAGACAAAAGAGCAAGATGTGTTATCACAATGATGAAGATTATAGACATGCAAAAATTGAGACAGCAAAACAAAAGTTCAAGGAGAGTTATCACAATGATGAAGATTACCGCATCAAATATAAGAAAAACCAGAAGCAAAGGTATTCAACTGTCCAGGTGTATCGAGAAGTAAAAATTGAGACAGCCAAACAAAAGATCAAGGAGTGTTACTGGGGTGACAAAATCTATAATGAAAAAATTAAATTCTCTGCGAGGTTGTACCGAAGAACGCATAAGGACAAAGGGAAAAATTACATTCAGAAATACAAGAAGATGGCAAAAATGCAGGCTGATCTTTGTAAATTGAGAAACATTTTACGCATGTTTTATCGGGATCACGAAAAGTATTCAAAATTACAGATTAAAATTCTCTTTGAAAGAGCGGATGCTGTTGAAAAGTCGGCTAGAAATTCTTTGGCAAAGCTTCATAGTAATATCCAAAAGAAATGTTGTCAGTTTAACGAAAAGCTTCCAAGGTATGGATTGGCAACTGCGGAACAGTTTATAGATGCAATGGAAAATGTTCGACAACACAGTGAATATACGGAGGCGTACTTCTTAGAAAATTCGTATATTAATTTTGGAAGGAGCAATTGCAGTTTATGTAGCAGCAATAAAAATATATATACAAGCATACCTATCAACAGCGAAGGAAAAGCAATAATTTTCAATTATGGCGAAAACGAGCCTGTTAGGATTATTAGTAAATGTGTTTGTAAGACGAATGATTTAGAACAAATTCCTGGAATACCGACTTAAGAAAAAAGCATTTCTAACTGTGTTTTAAACAGTTCGTTTAGTTCTACTGAATATTTGGCAAAAAATTCTCTGTGTAGTAGAACAAACTGTCCTGAAAAGTACGAGACAACTATTGAAAAATGCTCCAAAACTAGATCTGACAAGGAAATTATGATGGCTGAAGTCACCTATAACAATCTGAGTAAACATTCAAAACCAAAAATTGGGCAGCAGGTTACTTGGCAATGTCACCCTGATATCTGCAAGCTCTATCCGACGGATATTGAATTATGTCAAATTCTTTTTGATATCCTTGAAAATAATATAGCATTAAAATTTTCAACTGACAAAGTGGTTAATTTCTACCTTGGCGGCTTGGATTATTGTGAAATCAATTACAGGGACACAAGAAAGCATGGGCACTCGGTATACTGTAGCCCAAATGAGGGATGTCAGAGCTATTTGCGTTCTCTAAGGGCACTAGCTCAACATTTTCCTGTCTTGAACTGTTTCATTAATAGCGTATATAAGGCAGTATAAAATGTAAGATTATACAACATATTAATCTACTAAAAGTCGAGGGCTCGTACAAGGAACTAAGTCATTACATAGAAGAAGTGTCAAGTAGACTCTGTCGTAATAATAGTCAAGACTTCATTTACGGTGATAGCAATATTAGAGTTTCTGTGGATGAAAATACAATAATAAAATTATTCGGTGAGAGCCTTGATAAGGTAGCTAACATTAGGTGTAT